>NC_091282.1:61290302-61590302 GCF_032444005.1 Ranitomeya imitator | reverse complement strand
ATGGTATCTCTGAAAACTTCACCTTGTCCCACAAAAAGCTAGCAACAATATAGCTTAGTCAGTGGAGAAATAAAAAAAGTTCTCACTCTCAAACTATTTTATAGAAAAAAAATTCTTTTTGCATCACTTTATTCTGTGTAAAAGTGCCAAACCATAGAAAAAAGATATAAATGTGGAATTGCTGTAATCATACTGACCCGAAGAATAAAGCTGCCTTAGCAATTTTACCACATGGAGAACAGCATAAAAAATCCGAATAGAAAGTGATGAAAAATGGTAATGTGGCCGAAAATGGTACCAATAAAGACGTCAACTCATCCCTCAAAAATTAGCCCTCCGATGACTGTCAGCAGAAATATGGAAAAATTATAGCTCTCAGAATTTGTGTGACAGCAGCCAAACAAAAAAGAAACAATATAAATCTGGTATCACTGTAATCGCACTGACCCAAAGAATAAAGTCTTCTAATAACTTATACTGCATGAGGAACGGTGTACAAAATAAATAACAATTCTTCACCTGCTGTTGATTTGTTTATTCTACCTCCCAGAGATCGCAGTAAGGCTTGACCCACATTTATCCTGCACACTACGCTGAGCACTTACACTGGGGTTTCCATGTAAATCTCTGAATTACTTGATTCAGACAGAACCCCTGGCGGAAGATTCCTTATAATAATTCAGATGGAAGCACTGTGTATGCTGTCTGGCCTATGATCCGGCGGTATCTGTCTTTTTAGGCGTGAATAAAGGCGCGGTTGGCCACAGTTTTGTACACCTCTAAAAAGGACACTGCTCAACAGAGGCTAAACGTAGTCCAGAGTAACTCTGCTGCTTCATTATAGTGAATGGATTCCTTGGGGGTTTCATCTGAATCACGTCATTCTGAGATTTAGATGGAAATCCCTATGTAAGTGTTCAGCGTAGAATGCTGGAAAAATGTGATCCTAAATATTATGTAAAATGTTCCCACTCGGGTTCTTCATCTGTTAATGGAAATATAGGGGATGGTCCACATTATTGCTAGTACAAAGGTTCCTCACCCCCTAAAAAAAATCTAGTGAATTCTGTGCTCTCAAATCCTACTGCCCCTCTCCCTTTTGAGCCCCACAGTGTACCTAAACCACAGTCTGCATCCATATTTGGCATTTCTGTAGAGATGAATACTCATTTAATTTATGGGGTCCATGTCTGCAGAAGTATGAGCTTGGCATAATGTTTGGGCAGATTTCAATTTTTCACAAAACAACATCCATTATTGTTTGTTTATGGAAAATACCCATAGAGTCAAAATTGTCTCTACACCTGTAGATAAATTTCCGAGGGGTGTAATTTCCAAAATGCGGTCACTTGATGGGGGATTCTGCTCTTCTAGCAGATAGGAACTCTGTATATGGAGTCTGCAAACTATTCTATGAAAAAAAGTGCTCCTTCCTTCCCAAGTTGTGCCATGTGGCTAAGCAGTACTGTACAGTCACATACAGGATATTGCCACTTTCAGCAGAAATTGTATGACAGATTTTGGTACCATTTCTACCCATTTCCCTGTGTGAAAATGGAAAATTCGGGACTAAAATGGAATTTTTGTGCCAAAAATGAAATTACTTTTGCTTGTGATGAGCAAGCACCAAAATGCTCAGATGCTCATTACTCGAACATAGGAATTCCTAATGCTCAGATGCTCCTTTCGAGTTGTGGCTATAATGGGAATCATTGGGTAATCCACAACAATTGCTGGAAAGGAAAAAAGGACAAAGGGGGTCTTATCTGGGGAAAAAATATATCAAGGACAAGGATGCCTTGCAGTGCTCACCTGATATGGTTGTGTGCACACAACCGTGAATAGAGTGTTAAGGTACCGTCACATTAAGCGACGCTGCAGCGATCTAGACAACGATCCCGATCGCTGCAGCGTCGCTGTGTGGTCGCTGGAGAGCTGTCACACAGACAGCTCTCCAGCGACCAACGATGCCGGTCCCCTGGTAACCAGGGTAAACATCGGGTTACTAAGCGCAGGGCTGCGCTTAGTAACCCGATGTTTACCCTAGTTACCAGCGTAAACGTAAAAAAAAAAAAAAAACACTACATACTTACATTCCGGTGTCTGTTCTCCGGCGCTGTGCTTTCCTGCACTGTCAGCGCCGGCCAGCCGTAAAGCAGAGCGGTGACGTCACCGCTGTGCTTTACGGCCGGCTGGCGCTCACAGCCAGTGCAGGAAAGCACAGTGCCGGAGGACAGACGTTTACGCTGGTAACCAGGGTAAACATCGGGTTACTAAGTGCGGCCCTGCGCTTAGTAACCCGATGTTTACCCTGGTTACCAGTGAAGACATCGCTGAATCGGCGTCACACACGCCGATTCAGCGATGTCTGCGGGAGTCCAGCGATGAAATAAAGTGTTGGACTTTCTGCGCCGACCAACGATGGCACAGCAGGATCCAGATCGCTGCTGCCTGTCAAACTGAACGATATCGCTATCCAGGACGCTGCAACGTCACGGATCGCTAGCGATATCGTTCAGTGTAACGGTACCTTTAGGCTGCCGTCACATTAGCAGTATTTGGTCAGTATTTTACATCAGTATTTGTAACCAAAACCAGAAGTGGGTGATAAATGCAGAAGTGGTGCATATGTTTCTATTATACTTTTCCTTTAATTGTTCCACTCCTGGTTTTGGCTTACAAATACTGATGTAAAATACTGACCAAATACTGCTAATGTGACAGCAACCTTAGACTGCTGCAGAGCCACGCGAAGACGCCGGTAATCAGAAACTAAAATCAAATGGGTTACACTGTTGTTATTACATCTCTTTCATCAGAACAAACCACGACAATGACAATCGTGGTTTGTCCTGATGAAGAAGTTGTAAATAACTGTGAAACACATTGACCTATAAACCACCTACGTTTAGATTCAACATGTGGATTCTGCATCCTATGTCATTCTGAATGGCAACTCAGTGTAACCCGTTTGCTTCCAGTTTCTGATTACCAATGAGAAATCCAAGCATTTTTCTGACAGACGCAACAAGGAGGTATGTTGGGCAGTGAAAATTTTGAAATAGATGGAAAAAATGCTGAATGGAACAAGAACAGCATGGGGAAGACACTTGAAAGCATCTCTAACTCCCAGATTGCTGCTGAGACCAATGGTGTCATACTTTTACTCCACTTTAAGGACTGACCATAAAAAATTTAAATCTAAGGCCGATATCACACTTGCGAGTGCAATGCGAGAAACTCGTGTGAATTTCTCGCATCAATACCCGGCACTGCCGCTGGCGGTTCGGACCGGAGCGTTCAGCTGCATAGAAATACATGCAGTTGTACACTCCAGTCCCGAGTGCCGGCGGCAGTGCCGGGTATTGATGCGTGAGACTTGCGTTGCACAAGTTTCTCGCATTGCACTCGCAAGTGTGACAAAGGCCTAAGAGAAATTGGGAGTTTAAAAATAGTAATTTAAGTAAACCAAAATTGAAATTTTTGTTAAAAAAATTTAAATCTCAGTGTAATTTATGAGGGAAGCAAGAACTGCCAAAAATTAGATTGAAGAAGGATTCCAATACACCTTGTATTAGACATAAAGGAGGGCCTCACACAAATTTAGTGGTACTCCTAGACTCCTAAAATCTATGTTCAAAGTGCAAAGCCTGCCAAAAATTACAAGCATGGTCATCCATACACCCTTGAAGGCACCAACTGTAGTGCCATATTCAAAGTCAGACATCCATGCTTTTCAGTTATGTGCGGAGGCTGACCAGTATACCGATGGGCATGTTGGAGCTCGTATACAACAACTGGCCTCTGCTGCTCACAAAGTCTTGCCAGCATGTGCATTGTGGGGTTCCAGCATATGGTCCAGTCGTACAAAAGTCAGTGAGCTGGTACTTGTATGCGGTGCTGCAACACTGCCAGAGCAGCATCAGCTGTAGCTCACTTGCCGAAATGGGCTCTGATGAAGCATACCTTGACCAGATGCTCTGCCAAATATGGGTAGGTTTTCAGAAACCTCTGAACTATCAAGTTAAGCACGTGGGCCAAGTAAGGTATATGTGTGTAAGCTTGCCGAGCTTCCCAGCCGCTTTCTGGTTATGGCCATTGTCATAAACGACCATGCCTGGTTGTAGGTTCAGCTGCGAGAACCACAGATCTGTGTCCTCTGTTATTTCTTAGAATAACTCTGCCGCGGTGTGCGGTTTGTCACCTAGAGAAATTTGTTCAGCAGAACCTATTGCTGCTTCACTGAGGCAGTGCTGTAGAGCTTCAGGTGGATGTGTATGACGTGCTCTGAGATACCAAATTGGAGTTGAAGGGCGAGGAGGAGCAAGATGAGGTGCACAAACTGGTATAGGAGTTGGAGGAAACCCTGATAGACATAGGGCCAGCAATCCTCTGCATCTGTAGCACATGTCTTGCCAGGGTGGGACTCCACAATGTTCACCTAGTGTGCAACCAGGAAAATGTAGCCTCCTTGCCCTGGCCATAAGCGCTAGTCCACGTTTTGGTCATTAAGTGGACAATCCCAGTAAGTGCGTTGGTAATGGCACGGGTGGTGTTCCTGGACACGTGCTAGTACAAGGCGGGGAACGCCACACTGGGAGAAATAGTGGCGGCTTGGGACCAGCTACCAAGGAACAGCTGTTGCTATGAGTGGAGTGGAAATCATCCATATCTACAAACCTAAACGGCAACATTTCCACTGCAAGCGGCGTGGAAATGTGTCCTCTTAGTGTGTGGGTGGGTGGGTGGCTTGGAACTTTTTTTCATTCCAAGGCTTGGGGTAAGGACACCCGAACACTGTGCGGGGGCAAGGATTTGGAAGTGCCTGATGATGGTTCCTCAGAATGTGCAAGGACAGGAGGCATCTGCGCCAGTGTCAAGGACAAGGGATTGGCAAGAACCTGGCACAGGGAAAGAGGCAGTGGTGTCACCTGCTAGTACGAATTGTTGACCCAAGCTTTCAGCCCACCATGTCATGTGCTTAGGTGACATGTGCATGATCATACTGATGGTGGTTATGCTTTTAGTGGTCAGGCCCCTGCTGATCTTAACATGGCACAGGCTGCAAATGACCAAGTGGAAGACTGGATGGTGCTGACAAGTATGTTGGAAGCATTATCTGCTATCCAATCGACCACCTGTTGACACTGGTGTGGCTTCAGAAGGGGTGTCTCATGCCTTCCTGCAAAGTGTGCCAATAAGCTATGTGTCGTGGATGAGCATGTTGCTTGTGCTCCAGCAGCAGGCGCAGTCGCACCAGCCCCATGTTCTCGTCATTTGCATGCACCATCAGCAGCAATCCCACTTTCCCATCCTTTACTGCACGCCTTTTGCATTTTTTAATTGCTTGGCGTCTGGAAGCCAAGTTTTCTCGATTAATTGAAACTAAAAAAGAATGTAATAAAAAAAAAATTGGTCACCTGTAGCAGCCCAAGCGTTTTCTTTAAATTTCAAACCATCGTAGTTTCAAACAAAGCAGGTTAAATAGTATGGATGAAAATAGTTAATTTTTGGAACCAAAAAAGTCACCTGTAGCAAGCCAAGTCCTTTATATTTATTTCAAACCACTGTAATTTCACACAAAGCAGAATAAATTGTGTGGGATGTCAATAGTGAATTTTTGAAACAAAAAAATTTAGTCACCTGTAGCAGACCAAGCATTTTTTTTTTTTAAACTTTGAACCGTTATTTTCACACCAAGCAGGTTAAGCAGTATGGATGACAATAGTCAATTTTTGGAAATAAAAAATGCCTTTTTTGCCCAACACGCTTCTTGCCACCCTGTTGGCTATTTGCCATGAAATGTTTGAGTGTTCGGTGATCACGCTTCAAAAGTTTGGCAATTTCAAGACTGCTGCATCCCTCTGCAAGACATCTCACAATTTGGGACTTTTCAGAGCCCGTCAAACCCACTTCTGACCCATTTTGCCAAAGGAAAGGAAGTTGCCTAATAATTAAGCACCCCTTATATAGGGTTTTGATGTCATCAGACAACACCCCTCCCCATTACAGAGATGCACATCACCTGATTTACTTAATTGGTAGTTGGCCCTCAAGCCTGAACAGCTAGGAGTAGGACAACATGTATAAAAAGTATCATGTGATCAAAATACAACTTGCCTAATAATTCTGCACACAGTGTATTTAACCCTTTTGACATCAGACGTACTATCCCGTCGAGGTGGTCTTGGGCCCCTATGACCACCGACGAGGTAGTATGTCATCACCGATCTGCGCTCACTGGGGGAGTGCGGCCGGGTGTCAGCTGATTATCACAGCTGACATCCAGCACTATGTTTCGGGAGCGGTCACGGACCGCTCCCGCCACATTAACCTCCGGAGCACTGCGATCACACATAATTGTGTTCCGGCGGCATAGGGAAGCATCCATCAGGGAGTGGGCTCCCTGCGTGCTTCCCTGAGACCCTCGGAACAACGCGATGTGATGGCATTGTTCCGAGCGTCTCCTACGTCGTCCTCCCTGCAGGCCCCGGATCCAAGATGGCCGCAGGAGGCCTTCTGGGTCCTGCAGGGAGGTAGCTTTCAAGCGCCTGCTGAGAGCAGGCGACGGCAAGCCTGCAGCACTGCCTGTCTGATCGCTGATCTGACACAGTGCTGTACAAAGTGTCAGATCAGCGATCTGACACTATAGCATGATGTCCCACCCTGGGACAAAGTAAAAAAGTTTAAAAAAAAAAAATATTTACATGTGTAAAAAAAAAAAAAAAAAAATCTAAATTTAAAAAATATATATATTGTTCCAATAAATATATTTCTTTATGTAAATGAAAAAACAAAACAAAAAAAGTACACATATTTAGTATCGCTGCGTCCGTAACGACCCGATCTATAAAACTGTCCCACTAGTTAACCCCTTCAGTGAATACTGTAAAAAATTTAAAAAAACGAGGCAAAAAACAACGCTTTATCATCATACCGCAGAACAAAAAGTGGAATAACACGCGATCATAAAAAGACGGTTATAAATAAACATGGTACCAATGAAAACGTCATCTTGTCCCGCAAAAAACGAGCCACGATACAGCATCATCAGCAAAAAAAACTAAAAAAGTTAGTCCTCAGAAAAGAGATGCAAAAATAATTTTTTCTATAAAATAGTTCTTATTGTATAAAAGCGCCAAAACATAAAAAAATATAAATGAGGTATCGCTGTAATTGTACTGACCCAAAGAATAAAACTGCTTTATCAATTTTACCAAACGTGAAACGGTATAAACGCCTCCCCCAAAAGAAATTCACGAATTGCTGGTTTTTGTTCATTCTGCCTAACAAAAATCAGAATAAACAGCAATCAAAAAATGTCATGTGCCCCGAAAATGGTACTAATAAAAACGTCAACTCGTCCCGCAAAAAACAAGTCCTCACATGAATCTGTGGACCAAAATATGGAAAAATTATAGCTCTCAGAATGTGGTGATGCAAAAAATATTTTTTGCAATTAAAAGCGTTTTTTAGTGTATGACAGCTGCCAAACATAAAAATCCGCTATGAACACCCTCTATAAATAGTAAATCAAACTCCCCTTTATCACCCCCTTAGTTAGTAACATAGTAACATAGTTAGTAAGGCCGAAAAAAGACATTTGTCCATCCAGTTCAGCCTATATTCCATCATAATAAATCCCCAGATCTACGTCCTTCTACAGAACCTAATTGTATGATACAATATTGTTCTGCTCCAGGAAGACATCCAGGCCTCTCTTGAACCCCTCGACTGAGTTCGCCATCACCACCTCCTCAGGCAAGCAATTCCAGATTCTCACTGCCCTAACAGTAAAGAATCCTCTTCTATGTTGGTGGAAAAACCTTCTCTCCTCCAGACGCAAATAATAAAATAAAAAAATCTATTTATTTCCATTTTCTCATTAGGGTTGGGGCTAAAGTTAGGGTTGGGGCTAAAATTAGGGTTGGGGCTAAAGTTGGGGTTAGGGTTTGGATTACATTTGCGGTTGGGCTAGGGGTGTGTCAGGGTTAGGGGTATGGTTAGGGTTTGGATTCGGGTTAGGGGTGTGTTGGGGTTAGGGGTGTGTTGGGGTTGGGATTAGGGTTAGGGGTGTGTTCGGGTTAGGGGTGTGGTTAGGGTTGGGATTATGGTTAGGGGTGTGTTGAGGTTAGGGGTGTGGTTAGGTTTGGAATTAGGGTTAGGGGTGTGTTGGGGTTAGGGTTGGAGTTAGAATTGGGAAGTTTCCACTGTTTATGCACACCAGGGGCTCTGCGTCCTATCTCAATTCCAGACAATTTTGCATTGAAAAGTCAAATGGCGCTCCTTCCCTTCCGAGCTCAGTCATGCGCCCAAACAGTGGTTTACCCCCACATATGGGGCACTCAGGACAAACTGGACAACAACTTTTGGTGTCCAATTTCTCCTGTTACCCTTGGTAAAATAAATCAAATTGGATCTTAAGTAAATTTTTTTGTGACCAAAAGTTAAATGTTCATTTTTTTTTAAAACATTCCAAAAATTCCTGTGAATCACCTGAAGGGTTAATAAACTTCTTGAATGTGGTTTTGAGCACCTTGAGGGGTGCCGTTTTTAGGATGGTGTCACACTTGGGTATTTTCTATCATATAGACTCCTCAAAGTGACTTCAAATGTGATGTGGTCCCTAAAAAAAAATTGGTGGTGTAAAAATGAGTACTTGCTGGTCAAATTTAACCATTATAACTCCCTAATAAAAAAAAATTTTGGTTCCAAAATTGTGCTGATGTAAAGTAGACATGTGGGAAATGTTACTTATTAAGTATTTTGTGTGACATATCTCTGTGATTTAAGGGCATGAAAATTCAAAGTTGGAAAATTGCGAAATTTTCAAAATTTTCGCCAAATTTCCGTTTTTTTCTCAAACTCAAGTACTACCAAGGAAATGTTACCACTAACATGAAGTACAATATGTCCCGAGAAAACAGTGTCAGAATCACCAGGATCCATACAAGCGTTCCAGAGTTATAACCTCATAAAGGGACAGTGGTGAGAATTGTAAAAATTGGCCCGGTCATTAACGTGCAAACCACCCTTGGGGGTAAAGGGGTTATCAATGGACTAAAAAGCCAAATCAGCAGAATATGTTGTATACAAACAGCAAAGCACAAAGTTAGCCCTTAGGTCGTGGTCACACTTGCGAGTTCAAAGCGAGAAACTCACGTGAGTCGCATCAAGTCCGGTCACTGTCGCCGTCACTCGGGACCGGAGCATGCGGCTGCATGTATTTTCTAGAGCCAGCAGCAGTGCCGGTACTTGATGCAAAAGACTCATGCGAGTTTCTCGCATTGAACTTGCAAGTGTGACCCCGACCTTAGAAGGACTGTTGGTATGATGGTTCAGCAAAGTATCACCACTAGAGGACTCTGATTCCTAAAACTGCACACACAGGCCTGGACAACTACTGTCTCCCTCTCATCAGAACTGTCTCTGAGCTGTGCAATGGCATCAGGGAGCCAAGCGTGTTGGCGTCAGTCCTTTTATAACCTCTGATGAGGTAATGTGGCCAGCCAATCACAGTAATACCACTCTCAAGATGGCTACCCATTACTGTGACGGACAGGCAAACTCCTCAAGTTTATTGGCTGTCCGAACATGCGGACCAGGGATTCAAGCAGTAAATCCAAGCACCAGTCAATGATCATCGAATGCCGCGCACATCCGAGCACTCAGATACTCCGAGTATCACTGCACATGTGCACATGTTCGCTCATCACTCTTCACTACCAGTGGTATAAAATTCTTTGACACATCCGTAGTGTTAATATGATCACTGCACCCTTAGATGAATTCATTGAAAGGTATAGTTTGTAAAATGGTGTCACCTATGGAGGGATTCTGCCGTTCTGGAATCTCAGGAGCTCTACCAATGTGACATGGCACCTGCAAACCATAAGGGCAAAATCTGCAGTATAATATGGCTCTTCTTCCCTTCCGAGCTTTGCACTGTGCCTGAAAAGTAATTCCCGATTACATGTAGAGTATTGGCGCCATCAGGAGAAATTGCACAACAAACAGAGGGGTCCATTTTTTCCTATTAGCCCTTATAAAAATGTTAAACTTGGGGCTTAAACAACATTTTAGTGTTAAAAATGTAATTATTTTTTCTTCATCAGCCAATGGTATAAAATTCAGTGAGGCACACGTGGTGTCAATATTTTGACTGCGCCAATGGATGAATTCATTGAGGGGTGTAGTTTGTAAAGTGAAGTCACATATGGAAGTTCTGCTCTTCTGCCATGTGAGGGGCTCTGCCAATATGACATTCCAACTATTCCTATATGGCACTGCTTACCTTCTAAGGGTTGAACTGTGCCTCAAAAATCACATCTGGGGTATTGGCGTACTCAGGAGAAATTGCTAAACAAATTGATCAATTATTTTTTTCCTATTATCCTTTCTGAAAATTAAAAACTTGGGGCCAAAGCAACATTTAAGGGGAAAAATTGTAATTTTCCATTTACTCAGCTCAATTTTATAGAATTCTGTGAATTGCCTAAGGTCTAATAATACCCACTACACACCTAGATTAATTTTTCGAGAGGTGTAGCTTACAAAATGGGGTCATGTGTGGGGGTTACTTCTGGTTTGGCATGTCGGGGGGGGCTCTGCAAATGTGACATGGCATCCAAAATCTATTTCGGCCAAAATGGCACTCCTTCAAAATTCCAGTGGTGCTTCTTCTGAACCCTTTTGTGCAATCAAACAGTAGTTTTCCATTACAATATGGGATATTGGGGTCTGATACGGACTGGGGCTGATATCAGGCAGGCCCAAGCTGTCCTAACCTCCGAGCACCAGATGGGATGCACAGCTCTGGCAAATATTAAGAGACCACTGCAAAATGTTCAGTTTGTCTGATTTTTCTCTTTATAAGTATATTTTTGAGTAAAATGTAAATTGTTGTTTTATTCTATAAACTTCTGACTAATTTCCAAACAATAAATGTTGTATTTTTTTCTTAAAAGGAGAAATTTGTCAAAATTAGAAAAAAAAATAGTGCTTTCAGACCTCAAATAATGCAAAGAAAGCAAGTTTGTAATCATTTAGAAATAACAACACTAATGTTTTAACCAAGGAAGAGTTCAGAAATCAATATTTTGTGGAATACCCATGATTTTTAATCACAGCTTTCATGCGTCTTGGCATGCTTTCCACCAGTCTTTCACACTGTTCCTGGCGCAAAAATGTAAGCAGTTCTTTGTTTAATGGCTTGTATTACTACTAATATTACCTTGGATGAAGGAAAGCAAGATATACTACCAGACCAATATTTCTAATGATACTTGTGGCCTACTTGGGTAAGTGACAGAGGCAGCGACTTTGTGCTCCTTCAGCAGTATGGGTGTCTTGAGAACACCGATTCTGTTAACGACGTAGCAGCAGACAAGGCAGCCTACGACCAGACAGGCCCTTCTGGCATTTGCCAGAATTGCCAGATTGCCAATCCAGCCCTGATTGGGGTACTCAGGAGAAATTGCACAATAAATTGGGTGGTCCATTTCTTCTGTTACCTTTGTGAATTTTAAAAAATGTGGGGCAAAAACAACATTTTTCCTGGAAAAATGTATTGTTTCATTTTCACAGCTCTAGTTATAAAATTCTGTGAATTTTAAGATGCTCACCACACTTCTAAATAAGTTCCGTGAGAGGTATAACTTCCAAAATTGGGCTGCTTGTGGGAGTTTTGGCAACTCAAGGGCTCTCTAAATGCAACATGACATCCGTTGTCCATTTCAGCTAATTTTGCGCTCCAAAAGTCAAATGGCGCTACTTCTGTTCCGAGCCCTGCCGTGCACCAAAACAGTAGTTTTTCACAACATATAGAGTATCGACATAGTCAGGAGAAATTACACAACTTGTACTGCACATTTTCTCATGATACCCTTGCGAAAATTTAGTGGGGGAAAAAGTAAAATTTTCAATTTTTCCTTCCAAATGGCTTTAATGGTTAATAAGCTTATTGAATGTGGTTTTGAGCACTTTGAGGGGTGCGGATTTTGAAATGGTGTCACTTCAAATAGGATGTGGTACCTAAAAATAAATTAGTAATAATAAATTTTTGGGAAAAGCAAGAAACTGCTGACAAACGTTTAACCCTTCTAATTTCAGGTAGTATGAGGCAGGAGAATTACATTTATAGCACCACTCCAGCGGTGCAATAACTCACCCTTTCACTCCAGCGAGTCTATAATGTGGTTGTATCTCTTCCGCTTAGGATAGATATTAGGGTTGAGCGAAACGGGTCGAACATTTTCAAAAGTCGCCGACTTTTGGCGAAGTCGAGTTTCATGAAACCCGATCCGACCCCTGTACGTGGTCGGCCATGCGGTACGCGACTTTCGCGCCAAAGTCGCGTTTCAATGACGCGAAAAGCGCCATTTCTCAGCCAATGAAGGTAAACGCAGAGTGTGGGCAGCGTGATGACATAGGTCCTGGTCCCCACCATCTTAGAGAAGGGCATTGCAGTGATTGGCTTGCTGTCTGCGGCGTCACAGGGGCTATAAAGGGGAGTTCCCGCCGACCGCCATGTTACTGCTGCTGATCTGAGCTTAGGGAGAGGTTGCTGCCGCTTCGTCAGAAGCAGGGATAGCGTTAGGCAGGGTCCATTAACCACAAAACCGCTTGTGCTGTAGCGATTTCCACTGCCCAACACCACCTTCGGTGTGCAGGGACAGTGGAAGCTCCTTTTTTTTTTTTTCCTCAGCGCTGTAGCTCATTGGGCTGCCCTAGAAGGCTCCCTGATAGCTGCATTGCTGTGTGTACGCCGCTGTGCAAACCAACTGCTTTTTTCAAAGCACAAATCCTCTTGTTCCTTCCTTTCTGCACAGCTATCTTGTTTGTTTGTCCACACTTTTTATTTAATTTGTGCATCAGTCCACTCCTTATTGTTGCCTGCCATACCTGGCTGAGATTACTGCAGGGAGATAGTAATTGAAGGACAGTTCCTTTTTTTTTTTTTTTTGTGGGAGATTAAGATTGACATTTCTGCTAGAGTGCCATCTCTGTCTGTGTCATCTCTCACTCAGTGGGCCATAGAAAGCCTATTTATTTTTTTGCTTGATTTGGGTTCCAAAATGTACCAGAAAAAATCACAACATCAATCAGTGGGAGAAAAATATTGGCCTCAGGGCTTGTGTGCCACTCCTTACTCCTGTGTGTGCCATCTCTCACTCAGTGGGCCATAGAAAGCCTATTAATTTTTTTGCTTGATTTGGGTTCTAAATTCTACCTGAAAAAATCAATAAATCAATCAGTGGGAGATTAATATTGGCCTTTGGGCTTGTGTGCCAGTCCTAAGCGTGCCATCTCTCTCTCTCTGATAGTGGGCCATAGAAAGCCTATTTTTTTATTATTTTATTGGGTTTATAAATTTTCCCTGGGAAAAAAAAAAAAGTGGGAGATTAATATTGGCCTCTGGGCTTGTGTGCCAGTCCTGAGCGTGCCATCTCTCTCACAAATAGTGGGCCATAGAAAGCCTATTTATTTTTTTGGTTGATTTGGGTTCATAATTCTACCTGAAAAAATCAATCACTCAATCAGTGGGAGATTAATATTGGCCTTTGGGCTTGTGTGCCAGTCCTAAGCGTGCCATCTCTCTCTCTCAGATAGTGGGCCATAGAAAGCCTATTTATTATTATTTTTTTATTGGGTTTATAAATTTTCCCTGGAAAAAAAAAAATGGGAGATTAATATTGGCCTCTGGGCTTGTGTGCCAGTCCTGAGCGTGCCATCTCTCTCACAAATAGTGGGCCATAGAAAGCCTATTAATTTTTTTGCTTGATTTGGGTTCCAAAATCTACCAAAAAAAATCACTAAATCAATCAGTGGGAGATTAATATTGGCCTCTGGGCTTGTGTGCCACTCCTGACTCCTGTGAGCGTCATCTGTCACTCAGTGGGCCCTAGAAAGCCTATTTTTTGTTTTATTTGTTTTCTAAATTCTCCCTGAAAAAATCATTTTATTTTCTTTGGTTTCTAAATTATTCCTGAAAAAAATCATTTTTTTTGTATTTTTTTTTCTCTAAAGTCTCCCTGAAAAAAAAAATAAAAAATCTGTGGGAGATTCATATTGCCCCTTCTGCTTGTGTGCCAGTCTTGACTCCTGGGTGTGCCATCTCTCTCTCTCTCCCCAATTGTGGGCCATAGAAAGCCTATTAATTTTTTTGCTTGATTTGGGTTCCAAAATCTACCAAAAATAATCACTGAATCAATCAGTGGGAGATTAATATTGGCCTCTGGGCTTGTCTGCCACTCCTGACTCCTGTGTGCGTCATCTGTCACTCAGTGGGCCCTAGAAAGCCTATTTTTTGTTTTATTTGTTTTCTAAATTCTCACTGAAACAATCATTTTATTTTCTTTGGTTTCTAAATTATTCCTGAAAAAAATCATTTTTTTGTATTTTTTTTTCTCTCAAGTCTCCCTGAAAAAAAAAAAAAAAAAAATCTGTGGGAGATTCATATTGCCCCTTCTGCTTGTGTGCCAGTCTTGACTCCTGGGTGTGCCATCTCTCTCTCTCTCCCCAATTGTGGGCCATAGAAAGCCTATTAATTTTTTTGCTTGATTTGGGATCCAAAATCTACCAAAAAAAATAACTAAATCAATCGGTGGGAGATTAATATTGGCCTCTGGGCTTGTGTGCCACTCCTGACTCCTGTGTGCGTCCTCTCTCACTCAGTGGGCCCTACAAAGCCTTTTTTTTTTTTTTTTTTTCCTAAATTCTCCCTGAAACAATCATTTCATTTTATTTGTTTTATAAATTCTTCTGTAAAAAATAATTTTTTTTTAATTTTTTTTTTTTCTGAAGTCTCCCTTTTAAAAAAAACAAACACAAATCAGTGGGAGATAAATATTTACATTTGCGCTTCAGTGACAGTCCTGCGTGTGTGCCATCTCATTTGTTGCCAACAACAACAGAGTGTGTAACATTGTGGCTGATTTTCGTTGTGGTCTCACCCACCTGTAAAGGGGTAGCTAAATCATACTGAAGTTATAGCTCACCGTGTAAGTTGTGTGACAGCAACAAATACCGTTCGTTTGGTAACGTTTTTAAAACAATGAGGAAGTCTGGTGGAAGAGGTCGTGGCCGGGGGCGTTCATTGTCAGCTGGTAATGAGGGTAGTGGTAGTGGTGGAGCATCAGCTGGTCGTGGGAAAAAATATATTGCACCTAAGTCTGGAGCTGTGGAGCCAGGTTCGTCGTCTGGCTACACAAGGCCTCGAACCCTCCCTTTTCTGGGAGTAGGAAAACCGCTTTTAAAGCCGGAGCATCAAGAGCAAGTTTTGGCTTATCTTGCTGACTCAGCCTCTAGCTCTTTTGCCTCCTCTCGTGAAACTGGTAAAAGTAAAAGCAGCGCGTCGTTAGTGGATGTTCACGGTCAGGGACAAGTCGCTTCCTTGTCCTCTTCAGCAAAAACAACAACAGAGAAGAATGCAGCAGGCGACACAACGGGTTACTCCATGGAGCTCTTTACACATACCGTCCCTGGCTTAGAAAGTGAAGCAGTTAACAGTCCATGCCCATTACAAGTTGAATCTGACATGGAGTGCACTGATGCACAGCCACAGCCAGACTACTATGCTGGTCCTTTGACTCAGACCACAACATTGCCCTCGCAGGGTGCTGATCAAGAATCAGACCCTGATGAGACTATGTTGCCCCATCACGAACGCTATACCACCGACCGACACGGTGACACAGACGAAGTTGCACACGAGCTACAAGAAGAGGTAATAGATGACCCAGTTCTTGACCCCGATTGGCAGCCATTGGGGGAACAGGGTGCAGGCGGCAGCAGTTCTGAAGCGGAGGAGGAGGGGCCGCAGCAGGCATCAACATCGCAACAGATTCCATCTGCCGGGCCCGTATCTTGCCCAAAACGCGTGGCAAAGCTAAAACCTGTTGGAGGACAGCGTGGCCATCCGGTTAAAGCTCAGTCTGCAATGCCTGAAAAGGTATCCGATGCTAGAAAGAGTGCAGTCTGGCATTTTTTTAAACAACATCCAATTGATCAGCACAAAGTAATCTGTCAAAAATGTTCAACTACCTTAAGCAGAGGGCAGAATCTGAAAAGTCTCAATACAAGTTGCATGCATAGACATTTAACCACCATGCATTTGCAAGCTTGGACTAACTACCAAACGTCCCTTAAGGTTGTAGCACCCTCGGCCAATGAAGCTACTCATCAACGCAACATCCCTTCCGGCAGTGTAGGGCCACCATTTTCTGCACCACCTGCAGTATCTGTGCAGGTTTCTTTGCCAGGCCAAAGCAGTCAGGGTCAGGGAATCTCCAGTTTCGTAGTAGGAAACACTGCATCTAGGGCACCGGCGGCAACAATACCATCTCCCACCGTCTCTCAGTCTGCCATGTCCACCGGCACCCCCGCTAGTTCCACGATCTCCAGCTCTCCAGTCCAGCTCACCCTACATGAGACTATGGTTAGAAAAAGGAAGTACTTAGCCTCGCATCCGCGTACACAGGGTTTGAACGCCCACATAGCTAGACTAATCTCGTTAGAGATGATGCCCTACCGGTTAGTTGAAAGCGAAGCTTTCAAAGACCTGATGGACTACGCTGTACCACGCTACGAGCTACCCAGTCGACACTTTTTTTCCAGAAAAGCCATCCCAGCCCTCCACCAGCATGTTAAAGAGCGCATCGTCCATGCACTCAGGCAATCTGTGAGCACAAAGGTGCACCTGACAACAGATGCATGGACCAGTAGGCATGGCCAGGGACGTTACGTGTCCATCACGGCACACTGGGTAAATGTGGTGGATTCAGGGTCCACAGGGGACAGCAAGTTTGGGACAGTTCTGCCTAGCCCACGGTCTAGGAAACAGTTGGCTGTAGCTGTTCGCACCCCCTCCTCCTCCTCCTCGTCCTCCTGCAGAAGCGAGAGCTCGTCCACAGACCGCAGTCGCACAACCACTCCATCCGCAGCTGCCACTGTTGCACACCAGGTCTCCCATTATGGGGCAGCTACTGGCAAACGTCAGCAGGCTGTATTGGCTATGAAGTGTTTGGGCGACAACAGACACACCGCGGAAGTTCTGTCCGAGTTCTTGCAGCAAGAAACGCAGTCGTGGCTGGGCACTGTAGATCTTGAGGCAGGCAAGGTAGTGAGTGATAACGGAAGGAATTTCATGGCTGCCATCTCCCTTTCCCAACTGAAACACATTCCTTGCCTGGCTCACACCTTAAACCTGGTGGTGCAGTGCTTCCTGAAAAGTTATCCGGGGTTATCCGACCTGCTCCTCAAAGTGCGTGGACTTTGCGCACATATCCGCCGTTCGCCTGTACACTCCAGCCGTATGCAGACCTATCAGCGTTCTTTGAACCTTCCCCAGCATCGCCTAATCATAGACGTTGTTACAAGGTGGAACTCAACACTGCACATGCTTCAGAGACTGTGCGAACAGAGGCGAGCTGTTATGTTTTTGTGGGAGGATACACATACACGGGCAGGCAGTAGGATGGCAGACATGGAGTTGTCAGGTGTGCAGTGGTCGAAGATTCAAGACATGTGTCAAGTCCTTCAGTGTTTTGAGGAATGCACACGGCTGGTTAGTGCAGACAACGCCATAATAAGCATGAGCATCCCCCTAATGTGTCTGCTGATGCAAAGTTTGACGCACATAAAGGATAAGGCGTCTGCACCAGAGGAAGAGGAAAGCCTTGATGACAGTCAGCCATTGTCTGGTCAGGGCAGTGTACAGGACGAGGTAGCGGGCGAAGAGGAGGTGGAGGATGATGGGGATGAGTATATTTTTAATGAGGAAGCTTTCCCGGGGTCATTGGAAATTGGTGGCGTGGCAAGGGCGGGTTCTGGTTTTTTGAGGGACACAAGTGACGTAGATTTGCCTGCAACTGCCCCTCAACCAAGCACAACCGCAGATTTGACAACTGGAACTTTGGCCCACATGGCGGATTATGCCTTGCGTATCCTCAAAAGGGACACACGCATTACAAAAATGATGAACGATGACGATTACTGGTTGGCCTGCCTCCTTGATCCTCGCTATAAAGGCAAATTGCAAAATATTATGCCACATGAGAACTTGGAACTAATATTAGCAACAAAACAATCAACTCTTGTTGACCGTTTGCTTCTGGCATTCCCTGCACACAGCGCCCGTGATGGTTCTCACACGAGCTCCAGGGACCAGCAGACCAGAGGTGTTAGAGGGGCAGAAATCAGAAGTGGCGTTGGCCAGAGGGGTTTTCTGACCAGGTTGTGGAGTGATTTTGCTATGACCGCAGACAGGACAGGTACTGCAGCATCAATTCAAAGTGACAGGAGACAACATTTGTCCAGTATGGTTACAAACTATTTTTCATCCCTTATCGACGTTCTCCCTCAACCGTCATTCCCATTTGATTACTGGGCATCCAAATTAGACACCTGGCCAGAATTGGCAGAATATGCATTGCAGGAGCTTGCTTGCCCGGCAGCTAGTGTCCTATCAGAAAGAGTATTCAGTGCTGCAGGTTCAATACTAACTGAAAAAAGGACTCGTCTGGCTACCCAAAATGTAGATGATCTAACCTTCATTAAAATGAACCACAACTGGATTTCGAAATCTTTTGCCCCACCTTGCCCGGCTGACACCTAACTTTCCTATGAAAAGGTCTTGCCTGTGGACTCTTCTGAATGACTTTTCCAATCTCGTAATTTTCTGCACCTGATTGTCCAGCATACGACATGTTTACTCCTAACAAAATGGCCAAACTCCCCACACGGGGCCGTGGTATCGCCACTTTGCGCCAGCACCCGTGAGAGTGCTGTTTGTCTGAAGAGGTGGGTGTGCCCGCATTTGGTCGACGGCACTGCCACTGGGTCCCTCATAGTACAATAAAGTGTCTCTGGCGGTGGTGGTGCGCACCCAACGTCAGACACACCATTGTAATATGAGGGGCCCTGGGCCTGTACCGCCGGCCACAAGACAGTTCCCCCCCCCAGCTCAAACAGTGCTCTACCACTAGCAAAATTATCTCTCACAGCTTCACCAATGTTTAGTCTATGCGCTGACATCCTTCAATGCCTGGCACTGACAATACCATTGTTTTGACATTTTTGTTATGTTAGGCCTTCGAAGCCTGTCTGCGGTCCGTTCTTTCTACAACTACTACACTGACCAGGCCACTGCTGGCCGTGTTCCCCTGGAACCAATTTAAACTTGCCTACAGCCAGCCCAATTTTGTTATGTTAGGCCTTCTTAGCCTGTCTGCCGTCACTCCTTCCACTAGACTTCCACTGACCAGACCACTGTTGCCCGTGTACCCCTGGAACCAATTTTAAATTGCCAACAGCCAAATGTTATTATGTTAGGCCTTTGATGCCTGTCTGCCGTCACTCCTTCCACTAGACTTCCACTGACCAGACCACTGTTGCCCGTGTACCCCTGGAACCAACTTTAAATTGCCAACAGCCCAATGTTATGATGTTAGGCCTTTGATGCCTGTCTGCCGTCACTCCTTCCACTAGGCCTCCACTGACCTGTCTACTGCTGCCCGTGTTCCCATGGAACCAATTGTAAATTGCCTACAGCCAGCCCATTTTATTACGTTAGGCCTTCGAAGCCTGTCTGCGGTCCCTCCTTCCACTAGGCCTCCACTTACCTGTCTACTGCTGCCCGTGTTCCCCTGGAACCAATTTTAAATTGCCTACAGGCAGCCCAATTTATTATGTTAGGCCTTCGAAGCCTGTCTGCGGTCCCTCCTTCCACTAGGCCTCCACTTACCTGTCTACTGCTGCCCGTGTTCCCCTGGAACCAATTTTAAATTGCCTACAGCCAGCCCATTTTATTATGTTAGGCCTTCGAAGCCTGTCTGCGGTCCCTCCTTCCACTAGGCCTCCACTGACCTGTCTACTGCTGCCCGTGTTCCCCTGGAACCAATTTTAAATTGCCTACAGCCAGCCCATTTTATTATGTTAGGCCTTCGAAGCCTGTCTGCGGTCCCTCCTTCCACTAGGCCTCCACTTACCTGTCTACTGCTGCCCGTGTTCCCCTGGAACGAATTTTAAATTGCCTACAGGCAGCCCAATTTATTATGTTAGGGCTTCGAAGCCTGTCTGCGGTCCCTCCTTCCACTAGGCCTCCACTGACCTGTCTACTGCTGCCCGTGTTCCCCTGGAACCAATTTTAAATTGCCTACAGGCAGCCCAATTTATTATGTTAGGGCTTCGAAGCCTGTCTGCGGTCCCTCCTTCCACTAGGCCTCCACTGACCTGTCTACTGCTGCCCGTGTACCCCTTGAACCAACATCATAAAATAAAAAAAAAAGTATTTTGCTTATTAAAAAGAAAATACTGGTGAGATATCAAATGCAGACATTTTAACATTAAAAACAAACACACAACTAAAATCTGGTACAGTACTAAAAATGGCCACCAGCTACAATTACTTTATCCTGCAAGTATTTAACTGAAAGGTTTTTTAAATTGAAAACATAGATATGGCATCCACCGAGTGTTGTCCTGTTGCGTCTTCTTTATATTATTGCCGAGAAGATGCAAAACAATGAAAATAATAAAATCATTAATTACCAAAATAATAGAGAAAGTCAACACCACATTGCAAATAAACATTCATTCCAAATAAAGAAGCAGGGCGCGTCCGAGGGTGAGTATATACCTAATAAGAATATAATCACCCTCGGACGCGCAATGCTTATTTCCAACAGCCTTCCTTCCTAAGAATCAGCCCTTCCGTGGTGTAGAGAGACGTTGTGTTACACTTCAAGGTGTTCCCCAGGTTGTCTTTCCTGAGCTTCGATCTTCCAGCTCTCGTTTAGTAGTTCTTGGAAACTACACTGCATTAGGCCTTCAAATTGGGTATGGGGTGTAGAGAGAGGGTGTGTTACACTCCAAGGTGTTCCCCAGGTTGCCTTTCCTGAGCTTCGATCTTCCGGCTCTCGTTTAGTAGTTGTTGGAAACTACGCTGCATTAGGCCTTCAAATTGGGTATGGGGTGTAGAGAGAGGGTGTGTTACACTCCAAGGTGTTCCCCAGGTTGCCTTTCCTGAGCTTCGATCTTCCGGCTCTCGTTTAGTAGTTCTTGGAAACTACACTGCATTAGGCCTTCAAATTGGGTATGGGGTGTAGAGAGAGGGTGTGTTACACTCCAAGGTGTTCCCCAGGTTGCCTTTCCTGAGCTTCGATCTTCATGCTCTCGTTTAGTAGTTGTCGGAAACTACGCTGCATTAGGCCTACAAATTGGGTATGGGGTGTAGAGAGAGGGTTTGTTACACTCCAATGTTTTCCCCAGGTTGCCTTTCCTGAGCTTCGATCTTCCGGCTCTCGTTTAGTAGTTGTTGGAAACTACGCTGCATTAGGCCTTCAAATTGGGTATGGGGTGTAGAGAGAGGGTGTGTTACACTCCAAGGTGTTCCCCAGGTTGCCTTTCCTGAGCTTCGATCTTCCGGCTCTCGTTTAGTAGTTGTTGGAAACTACGCTGCATTAGGCCTTCAAATTGGGTATGGGGTGTAGAGAGAGGGTGTGTTACACTCCAAGGTGTTCCCCAGGTTGCCTTTCCTGAGCTTCGATCTTCCGGCTCTCGTTTAGTAGTTGTTGGAAACTACACTGCATTAGGCCTACAAATTTGGTATGGGGGAAACATTGGCGCATCTGCGGTCCCTCCTTCCTCTAGGCCTCCACTGACCTGTCTACTGCTGCCCGTGTTCCCCTGGAACCAATTTTAAATTGCCTACAGGCAGCCCAATTTATTATGTTAGGGCTTCGAAGCCTGTCTGCGGTCCCTCCTTCCACTAGGCCTCCACTGACCTGTCTACTGCTGCCCGTGTACCCCTTGAACCAACATCATAAAATAAAAAAAAAAGTATTTTGCTTATAAAAAAGAAAATACTGGTGAGATATCAAATGCAGACATTTTAACATTAAAAACAAACACACAACTAAAATCTGGTACAGTACTAAAAATGGCCACCAGCTACAATTACTTTATCCTGCAAGTAGTTAACTGAAAGGTTTTTTAAATTGAAAACACAGATATGGCATCCACCGAGTGTTGTCCTGTCGCGTCTTCTTTATATTATTGCCGAGAAGATGCAAAACAATGAAAATAATAAAATCATTAATTACCAAAATAATAGAGAAAGTCAACACCACATTGCAAATAAACATTCATTCCAAATAAAGAAGCAGGGCGCGTCCGAGGGTGAGTATATACCTAATAAGAATATAATCACCCTCGGACGCGCAATGCTTATTTCCAACAGCCTTCCTTCCTAAGAATCAGCCCTTCCGTGGTGTAGAGAGACGTTGTGTTACACTCCAAGGTGTTCCCCAGGTTTCCTTGCCATTGCTTCGGTCTTCCGACTCTCGTTTAGTAGTTGTAGAAAAGTACACTGCATTAGGCCTACAAAATGGGTATGGGGTGGAGAGAGATGGTGTGTTACACTCCAAGGTGTTCCCCAGGTTGCCTTTCCTGAGCTTCTATCTTCAGGCTCTCATTAAATTGTGGTTAAATGGAACAACTGCATTTGGCGTACTAGTTGGTTTGGGGCCTACTATCGGTGTCTGCCACTCCTTGCTGTTCTTCTGGTTTCCTGTCCTGAAATTCCATTTTCAGGCTCTCGTTAAGTAGTTGTTAATGTTAGACTGCATTTGGCCTACTAGTTGGGTTGGGGCCTACTATCGGTGTCTGCCACTCCTTGCTGTTCTCCACTGAACAAAGCTGTGCCGCCTGTTTACTACGGTTGCCAATTTTGAACTGCATTTCGACTACTTACTGATTTGGCCCTACTCTCTGTGTCAGCCTCTCATTCCAGTTGTCCTCCACTGCAATGCCCCCTGATTAGTCATGTGTTACCAATTTTGAACTGCATTTAGCCCACTTTATTCTTTGGGCCTATATCTGTGTTTCCACTTCATCGTGCCCATTGCCCAGCCAGTGATAGATGAGTCTGCTGGTACATTGACCCATAACGCAACATTCCCCGTGCATGCTACACAACAACATTGTGACCCTGCTGAAAGTCAGGTTGCTCTTCCCGCATACCATACCACCTTACACGGGGACAAAGAGGAAGGTGCAGATGAAAGTGCAGGTTCCTTCATCAGGTGGGAGGGAGGAATACTAGTTGGCGACGTCACTGGCACAGGGCCTCTCATAGTACGCAAAAGTGTTGCTGCCGGTGGGAGGCGCCCCCGCCGTGCAAACACACCGCTGTACTTTGAGGGGCCCTGTGCCAGTGCCAATGCCAACAAGTGGGCCCCCCCTGCTTGCTCAGGATCACAGCACTTGCAAAGTTGAAATACTTACCTCTCCCTGCTCCACTGCCGTGACGTGGTCCAGATTTCCTGGGCCCACTAATTACTTGAACCAGCCCTACCCACCACAACTTTAGCCAAATGACCCCCAATTTCAAATGCCTTCCAATTATTATAAGGTAAATTACGCTTGACAAGCTTCATTAAGAAGAATGGATGGTTTTGACATTAAAATGGGCACTCTAGGTGTTTTCCTGGCCCCCACTCACTGCCGACTATGCTGCCCCATTGACTTGCATTGGGTTTCGTGTTTCGGTCGATCCCGACTTTTCGCCATAATCGGCCGATTTCACTCGACCCGACTTTTGAGATAGTCGGGTTTCGCGAAACCCGGCTCGACTCTAAAAAGGTCAAGGTCGCTCAACTCTAATAGATATGTATTCTTTCAATCTGTTAGAGGATTTTCTCATTTCCTTACTGTCAGTGCTGTGCACGTGCCGTTATTTAATACCTTGTATTCTATGGCACCTGCTCAGCCTTCCATTGGAGGAACTGTAATTCACAAGTGCTTCAGGGGCTGAGTACAAATGGAATAAGAGTCCCAGGTTTCTGGCGCACTGTTAGGATTATGCAGAATTCCCAAACTGCAAACTTTGAAGAGGTTCTCATGGTGATGGGGGATACACCTTACCCCCATCCCCTTCCCAGGGACTAGAAAATGCGGAAGTTTTGACCTTGCCAGGGTCACCAAGCTCCCAGAGTCAAGAAGTCTCATCACTTAGACACCGTTCAGTCACTTAATACTATATATAAGTGGTGCACCCCTGCATAAATCAAGAGAAAGCAGGGTGCAAGACCTGGCCAGTAAACAAATAGTAGAAACAAAAGAAAGAGCAGACTAGGCCAATGATGGTATGCACACCCACGAATGCTATAAACATATCAAACAATTTTATTTACACCTCAGAAAAAGACATGTACAGATAAAACCAATTAAAAAGGTCTAGATACAAGACCACATACCATCACCCCTAGATATATATGGCATAAATAAGCCTAACACGTAAAGAAATATAAGTACATAAATACAAAATATACATATATATGCAGCGTCTCCTATCCACAAAATATTCCCTCAGATCACAGAAAAGTATATAATATAACATATACTCAATTGAAACAAATAAATCAACCCAAGCATACCAAATGACCAATGGTCATACCATTTTTGCCCCCCCCAATAATGATGTCAAAATGAGTAATGCTCATGCATGAGAATAGTGATACCATAAACACAATAATGCAAGAGAGACAGGTAGAAAATACTATCCCTGGGGTTTAGAAATGAGCACACAGTGGGACCAAAGAAAAAATAATAATAATAAAGATCATGTCCCAGCGGTATACCTATATGGTCAGTGGTCAGCAAGAATGCATAATAGAGAGCAATGCCCGGGAAGGACAGGAGACAAGTGCAGGGGTGAGGCAGCGAGCCCCACGCGTATCGCTGCAAGCGCAGCTTCGTCAGGGGAAGTGGAATAACACATCCACCCTGAGGTATTATATACATAAACATAAGTGAATTAAGTACCGACCGGTGTGCAGTCAGGGAGCGCCGCGCCAGAGAGAATCGCCGCAGGATGCGTACCGGAAGTGGCTATAGCCGGAAAGTGCTGCCGTTGTCATGGTGCAGTTGCACATGCTGGACGGCAGCACTGGACATGAGGAGATCGCGCGTGCGCTGATATCATACATGAATTGCACGGGCAAATGTTCGCAGCCAGAGAGAAACCTACATACTCAGTATATAATGAGCCTATGACATATACACACATGTAGGTGAACGGCTAAATATGAGGATACTCAAAAAATATGAGTGTTTATATAATTACTTCATAAAAGGACAAATGAGATGAAGTGAAATAAAGTCTAGTGGCACCGCTCACTTATATGATAAGATTTAAATGACAAAAAGATGAAAATGTATGCCAAGAGTCAAAATACACCCATTGGCCTACAGATATATGAATGGCCATATTTATCAAAAATGGAACAGGGAAAACAGTGCCAAATATGGAAAAATACTAAAAACAAAATATAATAATCCATTTAGCAATGGACTGGACTTCAAATAAGGAAAACCGTATTCATAATGTACATCTCCGAAGGCACTTGGTGATAATATACATAGTAGACTTAAGTTCGTCCGGATGGATGAAAACCCATATACCGGTACATCTTCACTGTATTCTGATCCCAGGCCTTTTTTTTAGCGATGTAGATGCTCTGAGGGTTGACGGCCCAACATATATGTAGTTTTCTTGAATAAGAAAAAGTCTCATGACATATCCGGAACACCCTCAATGCCTAAAAACGCCATCAAGAGAGATGTGTCTCATAAACAGATATCCCCGAAATCAAGGATCCCAATAGACACTACATCTTGTCTTCATGACCACACAATCATCCATCATGATGCTCATCAAGTAACTCCCGGAGAATATAGGTTCCTGAGTGTTATAAACTCCAATGTCCAATTGGGTCCCCAAGCCATATACCCCATAAGGGGCAAGGAATCTCTTGAACAGCGTGGAACTCTAGAGAATGGAAACAAAGATCAGGCATATAAGAAAAACATGTGCAAGCGGTACAAATTTCAAAACGGGGGAAATGGAGGAGAGGCAGCAAGATGAAAAAACGTAGTAAGGGAATCCCCTTACACGAACATGCCTGCCCGACCCTTTTCACCCCAAAAATCCAGTAAATAAAAGATCTTCATTCAGTCCTAGTGGTGTTGTTGACCGAAGGTTGAAAATCCATCTGGATTCCATCCGAAGGAGCTGATTATGTGAGCTACCGCCCCGACCCTTGTATGGTATCTTCTGCAACCCCACAACCCTAATATTGGAGGTAGACCCCCCATGAATGGACAAGAAATGTGCTGCCACCGGGGTGAGGGGCTTACCCTTACGTTGGTCAGCAGCTGCCAGATGAATAGTGGACATGTGTTTCTGGATCCTCTTTCTGAGCTCCTGGGAGGTTTGACCAACATACGGTTTACCACATGGGCAGATAATAACGTAGATGACGTCCCTCGTCTTACAGTTGATGTAATGTTTCAGACGGTGGATGGATGAATCTAATGGATTAGAAAAAACATTTCTTGTGGGTGTCATGAAGGGACATACACTGCAGTCCCCACAAGGGAATGACCCCTTAAGATGAAGCCCCCTATTAAGCCTAATAGTGGGTCTCGAGAAATGACTATTAGTTAACAGATCTCGCAAATTGGGTGCCCGTCTTGTCGCGAGTAGCGGTCTCTCGCTTGTTACCTCCGCCGTCTGAGAATCCGTCCTGAGAATGGACCAATGTCGGGTGATGATGGTCTTTACCTGATCCCAGCTGCTGTTATAATCCGTCACAAATCGGGTAACTTTATCCTGGCTGCGGGGTCTTGAGGTAAGTAGTGAAGCTTGGTCCTCACGTCGTGCTCTCTGAAAGGCAGATGAAATAACGCGTTTCGGGTAACCCCTTTGTTTGAATCGACTTGTAAGCTCACGCGCTTGCAACAAGAAATCAGTGTCATGTGTACAGTTCCGCCTTGCCCGCAAGAATTGACCAATTGGGACACCCACCTTAGTATGTGCCGGATGAAAACTACTGTATTCAAGTAGGGCATTGGTGGCTGTCGGTTTGCGGAACACATCTGTTATCAGACGGTGACCTTCTACAGAAACCTTTAAATCCAGGTAAGTGACCGAAGTTGTTGATAAGACATGTGTGAGGAAAATGTTGTAGAAATTGGTATTAAGATCCTGCAGGAACTGAGCACATTCCAATTCGGTGCCGAGCCATAGAAAGAACACGTCATCGATATATCGATGCCAGTGACGCACTTTCTCCTGGAAGGTCATGGAGGGGTAAACTACAGTCTCTTCCCACCAGCCCAAAAAGATGTTAGCGTAGGCTGGCGCACATTTAGCCCCCATGGCCACACCGGACACCTGGAGGTAGAAGCTCCTATCGAAAAGAAAAAAATTATGATGTAAAACAAATTTAAGAAGTTCCAAAAGAAACATGTGGTGTCCTGGGTCCTCATGTTGTCTCAGATTCAGAAAAAATGACAACGCATTAATGCCGTCCACATGGCTAATATTGGAATACAATGATTCCACATCGCACGTGACTAGATGGAATTCAGATGGTAAATTAATGTCCCGAATAATCTCGATAAAAAGGGCCGAGTCTCTAACGTACGAGGGTAACATAGCCGCAATGGGCTGCAGAAAGAAATCAACGTAATGACAAGCTCTTTCACACAGGCTCCCAATACTTGAGACTATTGGTCGACCCGGGGGTCGTTTGTCGTCCTTGTGGATTTTTGGCAACATATAAAATGTTGCAATGATGGGATCCTCCACCCACATGTACCGCTTTTCATTAGGAGTGATAATGCCCAACTGGTTGGCCCTACATAATAAGGTCTGCAATTTGGACGTAAAGACTCTTGTGGGGTCCGATGGTAACTTGTTGTAAAAGCGCCTATTGTCCAATTGTCTCCTGGCCTCCTCCTGATACATGTGGGTGGGCCAAAGGACGACATTGCCCCCCTTGTCTGCTTCCTTAATAATGAAGGTCCCATTATTTCTTAGATCATGAATAGCACGATTTTCAATAGCCGACAAGTTAGGAGATGTACTGACCTTGGGAACCATAGCCATAATGTCCCTCTTCACCAATTCATAGAAGATCTTAACCGCGGGGACCAGTGTGAAAGACGGTGCCCTAGAGGATTTGTTCCTATATGGAAATCTGTTGCCGGAAGTTGCTGATTGATTTTCTTCCAGTAGGTCCTGAAAGACCTGACGCTCATCTTGGGGGATGCTCCGTAAAATATCAGGTTTCTTATACATGACTTGAAAAGTGATGTTCCTGCAAAAGAGGTATAAATCCTTAACAAGTGTAAACTTGTCTACCTTATGCGTGGGAACAACGTCAAGCCCCGCTGGAGAACCGACAGTTCCACCTGTGATAGAGAGTGGTTAGACAAGTTAATAACCTGTAGAGTGTTATTTGGTACCTCCAAGTCGGATGCTGGAACATCACCAATATCCATATGCTCTATTTGCGTCTGGTGGAATACTGGTGTCGATATGGTGACGTCCTTCCCCGGTAATGTGGTTGACGCTTTCTTGCTGGAATTCTTCTTTCGTCTCCCACGTCTGGTCCGTGGTCGGGCTCGCTCCCCGTTGAAGATAAAAAATCACTGGAACTAGCCCCTCTCAATGAGGGCTCAGTGCTTACAGGGAGAGTGGTGTTCCTATTATTGTAAGAGGTACCAGTTCTGGCATTACCCCTATGTTTCCATCTGTAGACATTTTGTTGCTCATAATCCATTTTGTCTCTCAGGAACTTCTTACGCTTGCCCGCGATAATGTCTGCCTCATATTTGTCCAATGTCTCTTTCAACTTGCTCAATCTGCCCTCCAATTCCTTGATCTAAATACAGATCAAGGAATTGGAGGGCAGATTGAGCAAGTTTGAAGAGACACAGGTGGTGGCTTTCAAAATTAAATTGAAAGAGACATTGGACAAATATGAGGCAGACATTATCGCGGGCAAGCGTAAGAAGTTCCTGAGAGACAAAATGGATTATGAGCAACAAAATGTCTACAGATGGAAACATAGGGGTAATGCCAGAACTGGTACCTCTTACAATAATAGGAACACCACTCTCCCTGTAAGCACTGAGCCCTCATTGAGAGGGGCTAGTTCCAGTGATTTTTTATCTTCAACGGGGAGCGAGCCCGACCACGGACCAGACGTGGGAGACGAAAAAAGAATTCCAGCAAGAAAGCGTCAACCACATTACCGGGGAAGGACGTCACCATATCGACACCAGTATTCCACCAGACGCAAATAGAGCATATGGATATTGGTGATGTTCCAGCATCCGACTTGGAGGTACCAAATAACACTCTACAGGTTATTAACTTGTCTAACCACTCTCTATCACAGGTGGAACTGTCGGTTCTCCAGCGGGGCTTGACGTTTGTTCCCACGCATAAGGTAGACAAGTTTACACTTGTTAAGGATTTATACCTCTTTTGCAGGAACATCACTTTTCAAGTCATGTATAAGAAACCTGATATTTTACGGAGCATCCCCCAAGATGAGCGTCAGGTCTTTCAGGACCTACTGGACCTACTGGAAGAAAATCAATCAGCAACTTCCGGCAACAGATTTCCATATAGGAACAAATCCTCTAGGGCACCGTCTTTCACACTGGTCCCCGCGGTTAAGATCTTCTATGAATTGGTGAAGAGGGACATTATGGCTATGGTTCCCAAGGTCAGTACATCTCCTAACTTGTCAGCTATTGAAAATCGTGCTATTCATGATCTAAGAAATAATGGGACCTTCATTATTAAGGAAGCAGACAAGGGGGGCAATGTCGTCCTTTGGCCCACCCACATGTATCAGGAGGAGGCCAGGAGACAATTGGACAATAGGCGCTTTTACAACAAGTTACCATCGGACCCCACAAGAGTCTTTATGTCCAAATTGCAGACCTTATTATGTAGGGCCAACCAGTTGGGCATTATCACTCCTAATGAAAAGCGGTACATGTGGGTGGAGGATCCCATCATTGCAACATTTTATATGTTGCCAAAAATCCACAAGGACGACAAACGACCCCCGGGTCGACCAATAGTCTCAAGTATTGGGAGCCTGTGTGAAAGAGCTTGTCATTACGTTGATTTCTTTCTGCAGCCCATTGCGGCTATGTTACCCTCGTACGTTAGAGACTCGGCCCATTTTATCGAGATTATTCGGGACATTAATTTACCATCTGAATTCCATCTAGTCACGTGCGATGTGGAATCATTGTATTCCAATATTAGCCATGTGGACGGCATTAATGCGTTGTCATTTTTTCTGAATCTGAGACAACATGAGGACCCAGGACACCATATGTTTCTTTTGGAAATTCTAAAATTTGTTTTACATCATAATTTTTTTCTTTTCGATAGGAGCTTCTACCTCCAGGTGTCCGGTGTGGCCATGGGGGCTAAATGTGCGCCAGCCTACGCTAACATCTTTTTGGGCTGGTGGGAAGAGACTGTAGTTTACCCCTCCGTGACCTTCCAGGAGAAAGTGCGTCACTGGCATCGATATATCGATGACGTGTTCTTTCTATGGCTCGGCACCGAATTGGAATGTGCTCAGTTCCTGCAGGATCTTAATACCAATTTCTACAACATTTTCCTCACACATGTCTTATCAACAACTTCGGTCACTTACCTGGATTTAAAGGTTTCTGTAGAAGGTCACCGTCTGATAACAGATGTGTTTCGCAAACCGACAGCCACCAATGCCCTACTTGAATACAGTAGTTTTCATCCGGCACATACTAAGGTGGGTGTCCCAATTGGTCAATTCTTGCGGGCAAGGCGGAACTGTACACATGACACTGATTTCTTGTTGCAAGCGCGTGAGCTTACAAGTCGATTCAAACAAAGGGGTTACCCGAAACGCGTTATTTCATCTGCCTTTCAGAGAGCACGACGTGAGGACCAAGCTTCACTACTTACCTCAAGACCCCGCAGCCAGGATAAAGTTACCCGATTTGTGACGGATTATAACAGCAGCTGGGATCAGGTAAAGACCATCATCACCCGACATTGGTCCATTCTCAGGACGGATTCTCAGACGGCGGAGGTAACAAGCGAGAGACCGCTACTCGCGACAAGACGGGCACCCAATTTGCGAGATCTGTTAACTAATAGTCATTTCTCGAGACCCACTATTAGGCTTAATAGGGGGCTTCATCTTAAGGGGTCATTCCCTTGTGGGGACTGCAGTGTATGTCCCTTCATGACACCCACAAGAAATGTTTTTTCTAATCCATTAGATTCATCCATCCACCGTCTGAAACATTACATCAACTGTAAGACGAGGGACGTCATCTACGTTATTATCTGCCCATGTGGTAAACCGTATGTTGGTCAAACCTCCCAGGAGCTCAGAAAGAGGATCCAGAAACACATGTCCACTATTCATCTGGCAGCTGCTGACCAACGTAAGGGTAAGCCCCTCACCCCGGTGGCAGCACATTTCTTGTCCATTCATGGGGGGTCTACCTCCAATATTAGGGTTGTGGGGTTGCAGAAGATACCATACAAGGGTCGGGGCGGTAGCTCACATAATCAGCTCCTTCGGATGGAATCCAGATGGATTTTCAACCTTCGGTCAACAACACCACTAGGACTGAATGAAGATCTTTTATTTACTGGATTTTTGGGGTGAAAAGGGTCGGGCAGGCATGTTCGTGTAAGGGGATTCCCTTACTACGTTTTTTCATCTTGCTGCCTCTCCTCCATTTCCCCCGTTTTGAAATTTGTACCGCTTGCACATGTTTTTCTTATATGCCTGATCTTTGTTTCCATTCTCTAGAGTTCCACGCTGTTCAAGAGATTCCTTGCCCCTTATGGGGTATATGGCTTGGGGACCCAATTGGACATTGGAGTTTATAACACTCAGGAACCTATATTCTCCGGGAGTTACTTGATGAGCATCATGATGGATGATTGTGTGGTCATGAAGACAAGATGTAGTGTCTATTGGGATCCTGGATTTCGGGGATATCTGTTTATGAGACACATCTCTCTTGATGGCGTTTTTAGGCATTGAGGGTGTTCCGGATATGTCATGAGACTTTTTCTTATTCAAGAAAACTACATATATGTTGGGCCGTCAACCCTCAGAGCATCTACATCGCTAAAAAAAAGGCCTGGTATCAGAATACAGTGAAGATGTATCGGTATATGGGTTTTCATCCATCCGGACGAACTTAAGTCTACTATGTATATTATCACCAAGTGCCTTCGGAGATGTACATTATGAATACGGTTTTCCTTATTTGAAGTCCAGTCCATTGCTAAATGGATTATTATATTTTGTTTTTAGTATTTTTCCATAATTGGCACTGTTTTCCCTGTTCCATTTTTGATAAATATGGCCATTCATATATCTGTAGGCCAATGGGTGTATTTTGACTCTTGGCATACATTTTCATCTTTTTGTCATTTAAATCTTATCATATAAGTGAGCGGTGCCACTAGACTTTATTTCACTTCATCTCATTTGTCCTTTTATGAAGTAATTATATAAACACTCATATTTTTTGAGTATCCTCATATTTAGCCGTTCACCTATATGTGTGTATATGTCATAGGCTCATTATATACTGGGTATGTAGGTTTCTCTCTGGCTGCGAACATTTGCCCGTGCAATTCATGTATGATATCAGCGCACGCGCGATCTCCTCATGTCCAGTGCTGCCGTCCAGCATGTGCAACTGCACCATGACAACGGCAGCACTTTCCGGCTATAGCCACTTCCGGTACGCATCCTGCGGCGATTCTCTCTGGCGCGGCGCTCCCTGACTGCACACCGGTCGGTACTTAATTCACTTATGTTTATGTATATAATACCTTAGGGTGGATGTGTTATTCCACTTCCCCTGACGAAGCTGCGCTTGCAGCGATACGCGTGGGGCTCGCTGCCTCACCCCTGCACTTGTCTCCTGTCCTTCCCGGGCATTGCTCTCTATTATGCATTCTTGCTGACCACTGACCACTGACCATATAGGTATACCGCTGGGACATGATCTTTATTATTATTATTTTTTCTTTGGTCCCACTGTGTGCTCATTTCTAAACCCCAGGGATAGTATTTTCTACCTGTCTCTCTTGCATTATTGTGTTTATGGTATCACTATTCTCATGCATGAGCATTACTCATTTTGACATCATTATTGGGGGGGGCAAAAATGGTATGACCATTGGTCATTTGGTATGCTTGGGTTGATTTATTTGTTTCAATTGAGTATATGTTATATTATATACTTTTCTGTGATCTGAGGGAATATTTTGTGGATAGGAGACGCTGCATATATATGTATATTTTGTATTTATGTACTTATATTTCTTTACGTGTTAGGCTTATTTATGCCATATATATCTAGGGGTGATGGTATGTGGTCTTGTATCTAGACCTTTTTAATTGGTTTTATCTGTACATGTCTTTTTCTGAGGTGTAAATAAAATTGTTTGATATGTTTATAGCATTCGTGGGTGTGCATACCATCATTGGCCTAGTCTGCTCTTTCTTTTGTTTCTACCGTTCAGTCACTTGGCATTGCTGAGGCTCAATGGCAGGATGAGGAACAGCACTGCAGGCAGGGTAGGTGAAGTAGGAGTAGCTCCAACCTATGTTGCAGTCCATCGACCCTGGGGTTAAGGGACAATTGGCTGATATATGACCAAGGGCACAACAGAAAATATTACGAGATGTACCCTTTGAACCTGGCTTTGACCCCTCCTGAGACCTCGGGTGTCCCTCAGAGGTGATCTTGGGCGTCTTCTTTTGGGTATCCAAGAAAGGTGACCTCAGGCATTGACTGCTCAGAGAGTTCTCCACAGCCAAGTATCTTTCCACCAAGCTCACTAGGTCATCTGCGTTCTGGGGATCTCCCTAGGCAACCATGTATTGTACAGATTTAAATAGTGAGTGTATAAATCTGTCCACTATCACTCTTTCCACCATTTGCGCTGTAGAGCAGGTCTCCGGCTGCAGCCATTTATGGATCAGGGTAAACATGTGAGACCAGGGATGCTTGTTCCTTTGGTAGCTCCAGAAGTGCCATTATTGCCCACTGACTGCACAGATATGCTAGAATCTCTGCGTTCAGCTTGCCGTGCTCCTTGGCATTCTGAAGGGCAAGGTTGTAGTACACTTTGTGATTCCCCAGTAATGTATGGAGCAAGAAAATTTGCCCATCGCTCTGGAGGCAGTTTCTCTCTGTCTGCCACCCTTTCAAAGACGTTCAGGAAAGTCTCAACGTCGTCCTCCAGAGTCATTTTCTGCAAGGCCTCCCATACAGTTTGCCTCAAATGCAGTGGCGGACACTGACAGCTTTGGGCCCCTGTGCAAGAAATGTGTCTGGGCCCCCCTCCCTGCCCAGCATCATACCTCGCAACTTTTGAAGATGGGAAAGAGGGACAAAGTTTGCGGCGTGCAACGCGCGCTTTGGCAAATTTTAGGCCACGCCTCTGGCCACACCCATTCATAACTAGTCACACCCATATCCACGTCCCAACCACACCCATTTAGCACTGCTGATCACACTGTTTCATAAAGAATAATTATAAACAAAAAATATGGCCACACAGTGCTCCATACTGTATAATGGCCACACAGTGCTGCTTACTGTGTAATGGCCACACATGATGCTCCATACTGTATAATGGCCACACAGTGCTCCATACTGTATAATGGCCACACAGTGCTCCATACTGTATAATGGCCGCACATGATGCTCCATACTGTATAATGGCCACACATGATGCTCCATACTGTATAATGGCCACACAGTGCTCCATAATGTATAATGGCCACACAGTGCTCCATACTGTATAATGGCCACACATGATGCGCCATACTGTATAATGGCCACACAGTGCTCCATACTGTATAATGGCCACACATGTTGCTCCATACTGTATAATGGCCACACAGTGCTCCATACTGTATAATGGCCACACATGATGCTCCATACTGTATAATGGCCACACATGATGCTCCATACTGTATAATGGCCCCACATGATGCAACATACTCAGTGCCGTATTTAGATTTTCTGCTGCCCTAGGCACTTTTAGTGCTGCCTCCCCCATTGGTGAGTATGACACTATCAGCATAGACTTTGGCAAGAATCGCCGATGTGAAAGTAGCCTTTTGCAGCAGATCGGGCAGTTTTTCTGCATCTGCCACGTAATGGATCACTTATGGCAACACTGTGTTTGGTCTCATTCATTCCCTATGGGATTTGCGGTACTTGCTGTGATCTGGGAAATGCGGTGCCATACCTCCCAACCTTTGAAGGGAAAAAGGTCTAAAGGCAAATTTTAGGCCACGCCTCTGACCACACCCATTTCACAACTAGTCGCACCCATATCCACATCCCAACCACACCCATTTAGCACTGCTGATCACACCGTTTCATATACATTAAAACAAAAAAAATATATGGCCACGCAGTGCTCCATACTGTATAATGCTGTATAATGACTACGCAGTGCTCCACATACTGCATAATGGCCCTACATAATGTTCCATACTGTATAATGGCCACACAGTGCTCCATACTGTATAATGGCCACACATAGCGCTCCATACTGTATAATGGCCACACATAATGCTCCATACTGTATAATGGCCACAAATGATGCTCCATACTGTATAATGGCCACACATGATGCTCCATACTGTATAATGGCCACACATGATGCTCCATACTGTATAATGGCCACAGATGATGCTCCATACTGGATAATGGCCACACATGATGCTCAATACTGTATAATGGCTCAGGTGCCGCCCCCCGCAATGTCGCCGCCCTAGGCACGTGCCCTCGAGTGCCTAGTGGCAAATACGGCCCTGTCCATACTGTATAATGGGCACACAGTGCTCCATACTGTATATTGGCCACACATGATGCTCCATACTGTGTAATGAATGCACATGATGCTCCATACTTTATAATGGCCCCAAATGATTCTCCATACTGTATATTGGCCGCACATGATGCTCCATACTGTATATTGGCACCACTGTACTATGTGCACATATATAGTGTTACACGCACTGAGCACTGACCAGGCTGCAAGAACTCACATTATAATATATATCTGATATATAATGTGGGATGTTCTGGTGCCGGGCTCAGGGTCACACAGTGCAGGGTGAGGATCACTGTGACTTATTGCTGCAGCTTCAGCTTACGTGCAGATCGGGTGACGCTGGAGCCGGGACCCTATCTGTCTGTAAGTTTAAAGGTACCGTCACACTCAGTGACGCTGCAGCGATATAGACAACGAGCCGATCGCTGCAGCATCGCTGTTTAGGTCGCTGTAGAGACGTCAAACACAGCAACTCCAGAACGATGCAGGAGCGATCCAGTGATGTAACGGCGACTCACTTATCGTTCTCGCTGGTCGTTGCTCCATGTAAAACGTTGCTGGCATCGTTGCTTTTGATGTCAAACACGACGATACACGCCGACCTGGCGACGAAATAAAGTTCTGGACTTCTAGCTCCGACCAGCGATGTCACAGCGGGATCCAGATCGCTGCTGCGTGTCAAACACAACGAGATCGCTATCCAGGACGCTGCAACGTCACGGATCGTTGTCGTTCTCGTTGCAAATTTGCTGAGTGTGACGGTACCTTAAGATGGTGCAATAAATCTCACAGTACAGAGAGATCTACAGAAAGCAGATAAGAAAGCAGGAATGAGATGAAGCCCGTCACATACCTCCTGCCCCGGGATCCCATGGCTTTCTACTAACTTCATCTCTCCTCTCCAGGCCTCCGGCAGAGTGAAACAGGCGCGCAGGTGACGTCAGATCAGCAGACACACAGCCTGCTGTCTGCAATAGGGGGATGCCGGCCGGCACTTGTAAACTGCTAAGGCCAGTCTCACACGTCCAGATAATTCCGGTACCAATTTTTTCCGGTACCGGAATTATCCGTGTCCGTGTGCCCCTAAGTTTCTGTGGCACATCAGTGTGGCACACGTGTGCCGCCCGTGTGCCCACTGGGTACCACACGCACCGTGCTGGGTACCACACGTACCAGCATCTGGTGCTGAAGCCGCGATTCATATCTTCTCTGCAGCAGCGTTTGCTGTAGAGAAGATATGAATAATTGTGTTTAAAATAAAGATCTATGTGCCCAACGCCCTCCCACCCCCTGTGCGCCCCCCCGCTGTTCTGAAAATACTCACCCGGCTCGCTCCCTCGCCGGCGCTGCTTCCTGTTCTGGCCGCATCTTCTCCTGTATGCCGTCACGTGGGGCAGCTCATTTATAGTAATGAATATGCGCTCCACCCCTATGGGAGGTGGAACCGCATATTCATGACTGTAATCGGCGGCACCACGTGACGGCATACAGGAGAAGATGCAGCCAGAACAGGAAGCATTGCCAGCCAGCGAGGAAGCTGGGTGAGTATTTTCAGAACAGCGGGGGGTGCACAGGGGGTGGTAGGGCGGGGGGCACATAGATCTTTATTTTAAACACAATTATTCATATCTTCTCTACAGCAAACGCTGCTGCAGGGAAGATATGAATCGCGGCTTCAGCACCAGTGGGGGGGACAGCGCTTAATGTAGCGCTATCTCCTGCACGGCACACGGACTGCACACGGACAACGTCCGTGTGCGGTACGTGTTTTACACGGACCCATTGACTTTAATGGGTCCGTGTAATACGTGCGCTCCCACGAACACTGACCTGTCTCCGTGTTTGGCACACGGAGACACGGTCCGCAAAAAATCACTGACATCTGAACAGATGCATTGATTTTAATGTGTCTATGTGTGTCAGTGGCTCCGGTACGTGAGGAAACTGTCACCTCACGTACCAGAGCCACTGACGTGTGAAACCGGCCTAATACAATGTGGGACCTGCACCGATCTACAGCAGCAGCAGAAAGCCGGGGCCCTGTATGCCCCTGCCTGCAAGGGCCCCCCTCCACCTCCGGGCCCCGGTGCGGCTGCAGCGGTTGAACCGGCGGTAGGTCCGCCCCTGCTCAAATGGCTACCTTCACTTTGCTGTTTCAGAAGTTTGTTGGTTTTTTTGCTGGTCCTTCTGCTGCTGTTGCTGGCCTAGAACAGTCGCTTAACAAGCTCCTCCGTGGTTTCAGACTGTGCTGTAGTTGCCTTTACCCAGGACATTCAATCTTTACACATCAATCACCTGTGCTCTCTGAGACTTCACATTTCATCCTCCACTTGTAGAGATTCGCGCTCTCAGGTAGGCAGTAGGTAGTGAAACGTGGAAGAGGGACGGCCACAGGACGAGGGGTACAGCAACAATCAACAGACTCGCACAATGATTAGATAATATAATATGAATATTTACCAACCAGTTAATAAAACAAAGGGAAGGATTGTTTTATATGGATTATGGATTAGCCTTCCATATGTAACCCATAAGTGAATGGTCTCTGCTCTTCTGTAGAGGGTCTGTGTGCCATGTGTATACGCCTCTGAGCTGACAAGGTGCAGTATGTCTGATTTGATTTTTTTGTGCTGTTTTTGACTGCACTTTAAAGCAAAAAAAACAAACAAATGTATAAGCGCACCCTTAGATTATTCACACAGTTTTTTTTTTAGACTTTGAATGAGAACTTCTTTACGAAACGCTCCTTCTTTGGTCACCTTTTGCAGGGATTTTTTTATTTCCTGAAGCAGTTTTGAAGAGTTTTTGAAGCGTTTCGGTAAAGTTTCTTTCTGAAATGTGTTTCCAGCCTTTTGATTGGACCGTGTCTAGTTTGGGGTGGATTCTATCAGGAGTCACTTAAAACATGTGAAATGAACTTTACTTTTTTTATTTACCAAACGTGAAACAAAAAAAAACAAAATGGTTTAAAAGCCTGAACGTATGAACAGTAAGGATATGTGCGCACAAAGACTTTTTTAGGTGGATCCACTCAGAAACCTGCCTGAAAAAGCCCCCAGAAAATGCTCAAAAGAATGATCGTATATGTGTTTCTATGTAGATGTGACTTGCTGTTCGTGTTTTCATTCTTTTGATCATCTTTTAGCGGCTTTAGTTTTCCAAAGATACCAAGCGGTTAAAAGAAGTGACATGACCATTCTTGGGGCATTTTCATCTCTGAAGAGATGCTTTACTTTACAATACAAGTCCATGGAAAGGGTCATATGTCGCCAGTAGATGTCTGGTCATTTTGTTAAGCAACTTTCCCAAGTTTATTGCATAAAAAAATGATTTTTCACCATTAAATAAAGTTCAAAAAGTCTAGAAAATTTAAGTAAAAAATATACCCATGGCTGAAAAATGGCAAAAAAAAAAAATGGTAGAAAACATAACAAAAATGTGCTTAAAAAACACAAATCAGGAAAAATAATGTTGGCGTCCCTTGAAGCGTCTTCCTCTTGAAAGCTGGGTGAGTTCCTCGAGTGAGTTTTACAATAGTTTTCGCCACCCAATCTGAGAACAACATGATGTAGGGGCAGAGACCCTGATTCCAGCGATAACTAATTTACTGGGCTGCTTAGTGTAGTTGTTATAAAATCACTGTTGGAGATTCACTAAAAGACTAGTAAACCTGCTTCAAAGTGGCACAACCATGCCTCCCCCACTGATTAGCAGCTTTCTGCCTATGCACAGTGGACACAGAAAACTGTTAACAAGTGGTGTGGACGGGGTTATACAGAGCACAGCATTCAGTGATAGATCTGCAACACATAAGTTTTTAATCAAAATGGTAACACCCAGTAAAGCAAGTGATATATCACTGGAATCAGGGTTTCTGCCACTACATCATGTTGTTGTAGACACTGGGTGACACATCCCCTTTCAAATAGAGTTTCTTGATATAAATTCTAATGCAGATCTGCTAAAAACAAACAGCATTAAAAAACTCATCAAATATTCTTGAAATGCTTTTTGAGCTTTATTTTTGATGTTTATTATATTGCTGAATTTTCACAACTCTAGGAAATGGACAGCAGAGTATGTTTAGCTGTCAACTGATGGACTATGCAAGGAAATACGTATGCTAAACCTAAGCATGTGCAAATCCACTTACCAGCAGCAATGTGTTATAATAAGTGGAAAAAATTAAGATTAAAAACAGTTTGTCCTGCAGGGATCTTTGCAATCAGCTTTGTGTTATTCTTTCCCCCTCTTTTTATTGTCTGCAGGGCAATAAATTTCTTTTTCCAATTTTCTTTGCTGGACATGATCCACGTAGGTTGCCTCGCAGGCAGTTGTTTAATCTGATGGCATCTTTCATCCTCTCCTTAATTTACATGAAGGGAAATGCAACATCATCGCCATTTGTTTTAATTGCAGAGCCATTGGCTATCCTATTATCTGCAGGAATGTGTAGAGGTCGGGATAATTCCTGCGCGGCCAGAACGGGTAATGGCTTACACATTTACTTTTTCTTGGCTATTTGGTTAGAAATAAAGAAAAATATTTCTGAATATTAACGGTTAATAACCCGACGCTGCATGGTGAGCGACCCGGAGGGACCACCGCAGGGTGGTACCTTGACCTTGAAGTGCCCATTAAATTTGCTCTTTATCTAGAACAATCACTGGTAATTAATTTGAAGCATCATTGATGGTAATGAGTTTACAAATCACCTGCTGACATTTCCCGCGATCTGCATGTTAGTCTGTGTTATACGGTCTATAACAAACTCAATATGGTTATTATTTAAAATGTTTTGTTTTTGATAAATTACATACAATAGCACGACATGTTAGCAAAACCCTTGAGAGTCCGCAATTAACATCACAGCTACCGGGTGGCCGCATGAGCACACACATAGCATAAACATCTCCGGACAAAGTATTCTGAATTTTTTTTTTTCTATTTACTGTTTTTCATTTTAGGCCGGCGTCACACTAGGCGTAAGTAAATACGGTCCGGTTTTTACGGCCGTAATACGCAGTAATTGTCCCAAAACACTGTCCCGTATTCAATGCGAGGATGCGATTTTTACGCACAAATTTATCCGTGTCTCATCCGTATGGCATCCGTACGGAGATTTTTTTTTCTTGCAGGCTTGCAAAATGGACATATCATGGATCCATTGGCTCAAATATTCTTAAAAACATATATACAGTCTCTCTCTATATATATATTTATATTTAATTCAGCGCTAGATAGCAGAAAAGCCGGTAATTCAATTGCCGGCTTTTCCTATCTCCTTCACAAATCCGGCAGGATATGAGACATGGTTTACATACAGTAAACCATCTTATATCCCTTCTTTTATTGCATATTCCTCTTTAGTAATGTAAGATGTGTCTATGTGTCAAATTTGGGATCTCTAGCTATTAAATTAAAGGGTTAAATCCCAGAAAAAATTGGCGTGGGCTGAAAAGTTTCCAGGCTCGAGTTCATATGAGTTTATCCAGCAGAGGGCGCATCACCACGACTCGAGGTAACTACAGTACATTCCCCTGCATTCCATTCATTCACCAAGTTTTACAGTCAGAAGCACAGCTGCATTAGCAGAGCTCCTGGGAGTAAAATGATTTAACCCCTTCAGATGGATTTACAGCGTGGGACAAGACTGTAACGACGGAATGTATGGAATATTGTTGTTTGTTTTTTTAACTTTTCAGGTGACAAGGGTCTTCAGGTGGATTAAGAGTATAATAAAATATTAAAACACCCTGTGTCTTTATTTCATTAAAATACTTTTTAATAATGTGTGCGTGTTTTATTAACCATTTCGTACTATTGGATTAATAATGGATAGGTGTCATAATTGACGCCTCTCCATTATTAATCTGGCTTAATGTCACCTTACAATAGCAAGGTGACATTAACCCTTCATTACCCTATATCCCACTGCTTCAGGGGAGTGGGAATAGAGAGGCTAAGTGCCAGAATAGGCGCATCTTACAGATGTGCCTCTTCTGGGGTGGCTGGGGGCAGATGTTTTTAGCCAGGGGGGGCAATAACCATGGACCCTCTCCAGGCTATTAATATCTGCCCTCAGTCACTGGCTTTCCCACTCTGGCTTTCCCACTCTTAAAGGGTTAAATCGGAAAAAATTGGCGTGAGCTCCCGTGCATTTTTTTCCGCGATTTAACCCTTTAATTTAATAGCTAGAGACCCCAAATTTGACACAAAGACACTTCTTACATTACTAAAGAGGAATATGTAATAAAAGAAGGGATATGAGATGGTTTACTGTATGTAAACCATGTCTCATATCCTGTCGGGTTTGAGAAGGAGATAGGAAAAGCCGGCAATTGAATTACCGACTTTTCTGCTAACTAGCGCTGAATTTAAAAAAAAATAATAAAAAAAAAAATATATATATATATATATATCTATATCTATATCTATATATATATATATATATATATATATATATATATATATATATATATATATATATATATATATATATATATATATATATCTAACATATAAAGCTGAATGTGTGTGTGTATGTATGTATGTGTGTATGTCCGGGATTGGCATCTGCACCGTCGCAGCTACAGCCACAAAATTTTGCACAGTCACACGTCTGGACCCCGAGAGCGTCATCGGCTATGTTGTGAGGTGAAATTTTAACTCTGTGCATTCCAATTCACCAAACAATTTTGCCCCTATCTACATAATGGGGAAAAAGTGAAAGGAAAAGTGTTGAAGGCGTTGCAGCTATAGCCACAAAAGCACAGTCACACGTCTGGACCCCGAGAGCATCATAGGCTATGTTGTGAGGTGAAATTTTAACCCCGCGCTTTCTAATTCACCAAACAATTTTGCCCCTATCTACATAATGGGGAAAAGTGAAAAGAAAAGTGTTGGAGGCAAATTGACAGCTGCCAGATGTGAACAAGGGGGACTTAAAGAGTGGGAGCGATGGCGCCAAAGAGTATATACCATACAGTTGCTAAGGTGGGGCCCCGACATGGGATACTCACCACACACGGGGATATGAACACACAAACACACAAAATGCGCCACACACTACCACGTGCTTGAACACATATACCACCCTCAGCACACATTTCACCACACATACACCAACCTCGCCACATAAAAGTCGGAACACAAAAGTCGCTGCTCAAAACTCGCCACGCGCAAAACTCGCCACATGCAAAACTAGGCTCACGCAAAACTCGCCACACGTGCAAAACTCACCTCATGGAAAACTCGCCACAGGTGGAAAAATTGCAAACGCGGAAAAATTGCCACATGCACAAAAGTTGCAACACATGCAAAAGTTGCCTCATACAAAACTTGCACATACTCAAAATGCACCACGCGTAAAACTCGCCATGCGCAAAACTTGCTGCACACAACTTGCTACACTAACCTGTCACATGCAACTCGACACACAAAAAGTTGCTACACGCATGTCGCCACACAAAACTCATCTCACAAAAGTCACTACATGCATGTCGCCACATGCAACTCAACACACACAACTTGACACATGAAACTTGCCCTAAAACACACACAAGTCTGGTATTATCCTTCAAAAATAAAAATCTGATTAATAAGCAGACAAACTACAAGAGCAACAACTGTACAATATAGGAAATACGGCAGCTGTCAGTCACGTGACCTGTCTAGCATGTGTATGTGTGAGCTAATATATACTGCCAGGGGGAGGGCTTCCTGTTGGCTGGGGATTTATCAGGCTGCCAATTTAGCTTACAAATACTGAGGTAAAAATACTGACCAAATAACGAGTGAACGCGGTCTAATGCATGAGGAGATGACACACAGATATATACTATATAGAGGAGGAGATGACACAGAGGTATATACTATATACAGGAGAGATGACACAGGTATATACTATACACAGGAGGAGATGACACACAGGTATATACTATATACAGGAGAAAATGACACACAGGTATATACTATATTCAGAAGCAGATGACACACATGTATATACTATATAAAGGAGGAGATGACACACGTATATACTATATACAGGAGGAGATGACACACAGGTATATACTATATACAGGAGGAGATGAGACCCAGGTATATACTATATACAGGAGGAGATGACACAGGTATATACTATATACAGGAGCAGATGATACACAGGTATATACTATATACATGAGGAGATGACTTACAGGTACATACTATATACAGGAGGAGGTGACACACGTATATACTATATACAGGAGGAGATGACATACAAGTATATACTATATAAAAGAGGAGATGACACATAGGTATATAGAGGAGGAGATGACATACAGCAGATGTATACTATATACAGGGGAGATGACATACAGGTATATACTATATACAGGAGATGACATACAGGTACAGTGGGGCAAAAAAGTATTTAGTCAGTCAGCAATAGTGCAAGTTCCACCACTTTAAAAAATGAGAGGCGTCTGTAATTTACATCATAGGTAGACCTCAACTATGGGAGACAAACTGAGAAAAAAAAATCCAGAAAATCACATTGTCTGTTTTTTTAACATTTTATTTGCATATTATGGTGGAAAATAAGTATTTGGTCAGAAACAAAATTTCATCTCAATACTTTGTAATATATCCTTTGTTGGCAATGACAGAGGTCAAACGTTTTCTGTAAGTCTTCACAAGGTTGCCACACACTGTTGTTGGTATGTTGGCCCATTCCTCCATGCAGATCTCCTCTAGAGCAGTGATGTTTTTGGCTTTTCGCTTGGCAACACGGACTTTCAACTCCCTCCAAAGGTTTTCTATATGGTTGAGATCTGGAGACTGGCTAGGCCACTCCAGGACCTTGAAATGCTTCTTACGAAGCCACTCCTTCGTTGCCCTGGCAGTGTGCTTTGGATCATTGTCATGTTGAAAGACCCAGCCACGTTTCATCTTCAATGCCCTTGCTGATGGAAGGAGGTTTGCACTCAAAATCTCACGATACATGGCCCCATTCATTCTTTCATGTACCCGGATCAGTCGTCCTGGCCCCTTTGCAGAGAAACAGCCCCAAAGCATGATGTTTCCACCACCATGCTTTACAGTAGGTATGGTGTTTGATGGATGCAACTCAGTATTCTTTTTCCTCCAAGCACGACAAGTTGTGTTTCTACCAAACAGTTCCAGTTTGGTTTCATCAGACCATAGGACATTCTCCCAAAACTCCTCTGGATCATCCAAATGCTCTCTAGCAAACTTCAGACGGGCCCGGACATGTACTGGCTTAAGCAGTGGGACACGTCTGGCACTGCAGGATCTGAGTCCATGGTGGCGTAGTGTGTTACTTATGGTAGGCCTTGTTACATTGGTCCCAGCTCTCTGCAGTTCATTCACTAGGTCCCCCCGCGTGGTTCTGGGATTTTTGCTCACCGTTCTTGTGATCATTCTGACCCCACGGGGTGGGATTTTGCGTGGAGCACTAGATCGAGGGAGATTATCAGTGGTCTTGTATGTCTTCCATTTTCTAATTATTGCTCCCACTGTTGATTTCTTCACTCCAAGCTGGTTGGCTATTGCAGATTCAGTCTTCCCAGCCTGGTGCAGGGCTACAATTTTGTTTCTGGTGTCCTTTGACAGCTCTTTGGTCTTCACCATAGTGGAGTTTGGAGTCAGACTGTTTGAGGGTGTGCACAGGTGTCTTTTTATACTGATAACAAGTTTAAACAGGTGCCATTACTACAGGTAATGAGTGGAGGAAAGAGGAGACTCTTAAAGAAGAAGTTACAGGTCTGTGAGAGCCAGAAATCTTGATTGTTTGTTTCTGACCAAATACTTATTTTCCACCATAATATGCAAATAAAATGTTAAAAAAACAGACAATGTGATTTTCTGGATTTTTTTTTCTCAGTTTGTCTCCCATAGTTGAGGTCTACCTATGATGTAAATTACAGACGCCTCTCATCTTTTTAAGTGGTGGAACTTGCACTATTGCTGACTGACTAAATACTTTTTTGCCCCACTGTATATACTATATATAGGAGGAGATGACACATCGGTATATACAATATACAGGAGGAGATGACATACAGCAGGTATATACTATTTACAGGGGAGATGACATACAGGTATATACTATATACAAGAGAAGACATACAGGTGTATACTTTATATAAGGGAGATGACAAACATGTATATACTGAGGTGAAAATGAAAAGGTGTGAGTGCAAAATGAGAAGAGTGAGGGAAAATAGTGGAGTGATCGGAAAATGACAGATGTGAGGTCGAAATGACAGGAGTGAGGTGGAAAATGAGAGGCATGATGGGAAAATGAGAGGCATGAGGCGCTATAGCTAACCACAGATATTTACTATGCCCAGGCAACGCCGGGCTCTTCAGCTAGTATATATATATATATATATATATACAGTGGGGCAAAAAATTATTTAGTCAGTCAGCAATAGTGCAAGTTCCACCACTTAAAAAGATGAGAGGCGTCTGTAATTTACATCATAGGTAGACCTCAACTATGGGAGACAAACTGAGAAAAAAAAATCCAGAAAATCACATTGTCTGTTTTTTTAACAATTTATTTGCATATTATGGTGGAAAATAAGTATTTGGTCAGAAACAAACAATCAAGATTTCTGGCTCTCACAGACCTGTAACTTCTTCTTTAAGAGTCTCCTCTTTCCTCCACTCATTACCTGTAGTAACGGCACCTGTTTAAACTTGTTATCAGTATAAAAAGACACCTGTGCACACCCTCAAACAGTCTGACTCCAAACTCCACTATGGTGAAGACCAAAGAGCTGTCAAAGGACAACAGAAACAAAATTGTAGCCCTGCACCAGGCTGGGAAGACTGAATCTGCAATAGCCAAACAGCTTGGAGTGAAGAAATCAACAGTGGGAGCAATAATTAGAAAATGGAAGACATACAAGGCCACTGATAATCTCCCTCGATCTGGGGCTCCACGCAAAATCCCACCTCGTGGGGTCAGAATGATCACAAGAACGGTGAGCAAAAATCCCAGAACCACGCGGGGGGACCTAGTGAATGAACTGCAGAGAGCTGGGACCAATGCAACAAGGCCTACCATAAGTAACACACTACGCCACCATGGACTCAGATCCTGCAGTGCCAGACATGTCCCACTGCTTAAGCCAGTACATGTCCGGGCCCGTCTGAAGTTTGCTAGAGAGCATTTAGATGATCTAGAGGAGTTTTGGGAGAATGTCCTATGGTCTGATGAAACCAAACTGGAACTGTTTGGTAGAAACACAACTTGTCGTGTTTGGAGGAAAAAGAATACTGAGTTGCATCCATCAAACACCATACCTACTGTAAAGCATGGTGGTGGAAACATCATGCTTTGGGGCTGTTTCTCTGCAAAGGGGCCAGGACGACTGATCCGGGTACATGAAAGAATGAATGGGGCCATGTATCGTGAGATTTTGAGTGCAAACCTCCTTCCATCAGCAAGGGCATTGAAGATGAAACGTGGCTGGGTCTTTCAACATGACAATGATCCAAAGCACACCGCCAGGGCAACGAAGGAGTGGCTTCGTAAGAAGCATTTCAAGGTCCTGGAGTGGCCTAGCCAGTCTCCAGATCTCAACCCTATAGAAAACCTTTGGAGGGAGTTGAAAGTCCGTGTTGCCAAGCGAAAAGCCAAAAACATCACTGCTCTAGAGGAGATCTGCATGGAGGAATGGGCCAACATACCAACAACAGTGTGTGGCAACCTTGTGAAGACTTACAGAAAACGTTTGACCTCTGTCATTGCCAACAAAGGATATATTACAAAGTATTGAGATGAAATTTTGATTCTGACCAAATACTTATTTTCCACCATAATATGCAAATAAATTGTTAAAAAAACAGACAATGTGATTTTCTGGATTTTTTTTCTCAGTTTGTCTCCCATAGTTGAGGTTTACCTATGATGTAAATTACAGACGCCTCTCATCTTTTTAAGTGGTGGAACTTGCACTATTGCTGACTGACTAAATACTTTTTTGCCCCACTGTATATATATATATATATATATATATATATATATATATACAGGTCCTTCTCAAAAAATTAGCATATAGTGTTAAATTTCATTATTTACCATAATGTAATGATTACAATTAAACTTTCATATATTATAGATTCATTATCCACCAACTGAAATTTGTCAGGTCTTTTATTGTTTTAATACTGATGATTTTGGCATACAACTCCTGATAACCCAAAAAACCTGTCTCAATAAATTAGCATATCAAGAAAAGGTTCTCTAAAAGACCTATTACCCTAATCTTCTGAATCAACTAATTAACTCTAAACACATGCAAAAGATACCTGAGGCTTTTATAAACTCCCTGCCTGGTTCATTACTCAAAACCCCCATCATGGGTAAGGGTACCGTCACACTATAACATTTCGATCGCTACGACGGTACGATTAGTGACGTTCCAGCGATATTGTTACGATATCGCTGTGTCTGACACGCAGCAGCGATCAGGGATCCTGCTGAGAATCGTACGTCGTAGCAGATCGTATGGAACTTTCTTTCATCGCTGGATCTCCCGCTGTCATCGCTAGATCGGTGTGTGTGACACCGATCTAGCGATCTAGCGATGCGATCCAGCGATGCGTTCGCTTGTAACCAGGGTAAACATCGGGTAACTAAGCGCAGGACCGCGCTTAGTTACCCGATGTTTACCCTGGTTACAAGCGTTAAACTAAAAAAAAACAAACAGCACATACTTACATTCTGGTGTCCGTCAGGTCCCTTGCCGTCTGCTTCCCGCACTGTGACTGCCAGCCGTAAAGTGAAAGCAGAGCACAGCGGCCGGCAGTCACTGAGTGCGAGAAGCAGAGACTGCAAGGGACCTGACGGACACCAGAATGTAAGTATGTGCTGTTTGTTTTTTTTTAGTTTAACGCTTGTAACCAGGGTAAACATCGGGTAACTAAGCGCGGTCCTGCGCTTAGTTACCCGATGTTTACCCTGGTTACCCAGGGACCTCGGCATCGTTGGTCGCTGGAGAGCTGTCTGTGTGACAGCTCCCCAGCGACCACACTACGATTTACCTACGATCACGGCCAGGTCATATCGCTGGTCGTGATCGTAGGTAAATCGTATAGTGTGACGGTACCCTAAGACTAGCGACCTGACAGATGTCAAGAAGGCCATCATTGACACCCTCAAGCAAGAGGGTAAGACCCAGAAAGAAATTTCTCAACAAATAGGCTGTTCCCAGAGTGCTGTATCAAGGCACCTCAATGGTAAGTCTGTTGGAAGGAAACAATGTGGCAGAAAACGCTGTACAACGAGAAGAGGAGACCGGACCCTGAGGAAGATTGTGTAGAAGGACCGATTCCAGACCTTGGGGAACCTGAGGAAGCAGTGGACTGAGTCTGGTGTGGAAACATCCAGAGCCACCGTGCACAGGCGTGTGCAGGAAATGGGCTACAGGTGCCGCATTCCCCAGGTAAAGCCACTTTTGAACCATAAACAGCGGCAGAGGCGCCTGACCTGGGCTACAGAGAAGCAGCACTGGACTGTTGCTAAGTGGTCCCAAGTACTTTTTTCTGATGAAAGCAAATTTTGCATGTCATTCGGAAATCAAGGTGCCAGAGTCTGGAGGAAGACTGGGGAGAAGGAAATGCCAAAATGCCTGAAGTCCAGTGTCAAGTACCCACAGTCAGTGATGGTGTGGGGTGCCATGTCAGCTGCTGGTGTTGGTCCACTGTGTTTCATCAAGGGCAGGGTCAATGCAGCTAGCTATCAGGAGATTTTGGAGCACTTCATGCTTCCATCGGCTGAAATGCTTTATGGAGATGAAGATTTCATTTTTCAGCACGACCTGGCACCTGCTCACAGTGCCAAAACCACTGGTAAATGGTTTACTGACCATGGTATAACTGTGCTCAATTGGCCTGCCAACTCTCCTGACCTGAACCCCATAGAGAATCTGTGGGATATTGTGAAGAGAAAGTTGAGAGACGCAAGACCCAACACTCTGGATGAGCTTAAGGCCGCTATTGAAGCATCCTGGGCCTCCATAACATCTCAGCAGTGTCACAGGCTGATTGCCTCCATGCAACACGCCGCATTGAAGCAGTCATTTCTGCCAAAGGATTCCCGACCAAGTATTGAGTGCATAACTGAACATTATTATTTGATGGTTTTTTTGTTTGTTATTAAAAAACACTTTTATTTGATTGGATGGGTGAAATATGCTAATTTATTGAGACAGGTTTTTTGGGTTATCAGGAGTTGTATGCCAAAATCATCAGTATTAAAACAATAAAAGACCTGACAAATTTCAGTTGGTGGATAATGAATCTATAATATATGAAAGTTTAATTGTAATCATTACATTATGGTAAATAATGAAATTTAACACTATATGCTAATTTTTTGAGAAGGACCTGTATATATATATATATATATATATTTATTTATATATATATATATATATATATATATGTGTCTCACTGATATATATATACCTATTCTATGTGTACACATTTATTCTACCTATTCTAATTTATTCTGTCAGTGTGATTTTACTGTACACCGCACTGAATTGTCGGCTTTTCTATAGAACATGGCTGCGTATTTCTCGCAAGTCACATGCATGGTCCGTGTGTAATCCGTAATTTTCTCGCCCCCATAGACTTTCATTGGAGTATTTTTTGCGCAATACGCTGACAAACGCAGCATGCTGCGATTTTCTACGGCCGTAACATACGGCAGATAGGAGCTGCCCCATAGAGAATCATTGGGCCGCGTGCAATGCGTATTTTCTGGACGTATTTTCTGCGCTCATACATCCATAAAACTCGCTAGTGTGACCCCGGCCTTAAGGTGATTCTGATGCAAAGGTCAATTAGAGTTATTGCCTTGAGAAAGGACACGCAGAGCGACAGCAGGCAACCAGCCGGCCATCTGTGGTCTTATTGTCTCCCGACTCTCCTTTATATGGATTAAATAAATATTTTTATGGATTTAAATGCAACTAGTGAGTGCAACGTGTTTAGTTTTCTTGGTGGACACAACGTACATCTGTATACAGGAGCGTCCTTTTAATGCATGTAAAAATGGTAGACTCAAATATTGCAGTTGTAACTTCCTGCAGCCACCACTAGGAGGCGCCTCCTAATTAATGTTTTATTATTTAAAGATTTTTCTTAAATTTAAAAAAAGTGGTCAGAAAGGAGAAGATGCATCTCCTGAGGAAGTTACATAACGCAACGTGCTTTTAGGGTATGTGCACACGTATTCTGGAGGACTGTGGATTTTTCCGCAGCGGATTTGGAAAAACCGCAGTGCAAAACCACTGCGGTTTTTCCTGCGGATTTATCGCAGTTTCTACTGCGGATTCCGCTGCGGCTTTACACCTGCAGTTTTCTATTGGAGCAGGTGTAAAACCGCAGTGGAATCCGCACAAAGAATTGACATGCTGCGGAATGTAAACCGCTACGTTTCCGTGTGTTTTTTTCCGCAGCATGGGCACTGCAGATTTCGTTTCCCATAGGTTAACATGGTACTGTAAACTCATGGGAAACAGCTGCGAACCCGCAGCTGTGGAAACGCTGGGGATCCGCATCAAAAACCGCAGCGTGTGCACATACCCTAAGGGGGCAGGGTAACCACCATTAATACCTGGTCTGCCCATGTAAGTTCTTACTTAACACTTTATCATCTGCTTTAGTATTTATGTAGACTGTAGCACTTTAAAACTCATGCAGCTTAATAGGCAATGTTAAACTCGTGTATAGACATAGCTAACCGTGGATTAATATCGGTAAGGATCTCCTTTTTTGTGCTTTGCAGCCTCTGGTATTATTATTGTATTTTATTGTATTTTTAACCACTTTTTCCCCTGAAAGTGGTTTGCATGTTAATGACCAGGCCAATTTTTACAATTCTGACCACTGTCCCTTTATGAGGTAACTAGATGGTGGCCCGATTCTAACGCATGGGGTATTCTAGAATATGTATGTATATAGCAGCCACATAGTATATAGCACAGGCCATGTAGTGTATAGGAGTACTACGTGGCCTGTGGTATATACCATGTGGCTGCTATATACATACATATTGTAGAATACCCGATGCGTTAATATAGGCCACGTAGTATATAACACAGCCCACACAGTATATAGCAGCCATGCAGTATATAACGCAGCCCACGTAGTATGTAACACTGGCCACGTAATATATAACACAGCCCACGTAATATACAGCACAGCCCACATAGTATCTAACAGTGGCCACGTAGTATATAGCACGCAGTATAGAACACAGCCACGTAGTATATAACACTGCCCACGCAGTGTATAAAATGGCCACGTAATATCTAGAATAATAAGGTCAAAAGTGGTGCATTATTCAAATGATGTGGTGCTCGAAGGAAAAAGTAATATATGAAAAAGGCAACCTTCGGCACTCAACAAGTCCACATAAAATTAACTCTCACTGACTGCAGGGAGTATGGAGCTGGCGCTGGGCACTGACTGCGGGGAGTATTGAGCGGGCGCTGGGCACTGACTGCAGGGAGTATGGAGCGGGCGCCGGGCACTGACTGCAGGGAGTATGGAGCGGGCGCCGGGCACTGACTGCAGGGAGTATGGAGCGGGCGCTGGGCACTGACTGCAGGGAGTATGGAGCGGGCGCCGGGCACTGACTGCAGGGAGTATGGAGCGGGCGCTGGGCACTGACTGCAGGGAGTATGGAGTGGGTGCCGGGCACTGACTGCAGGGAGTATGGAGCGGGCGCTGGGCACTGACTGCAGGGAGTATGGAGCGGGTGCCGGGCACTGACTGCAGGGAGTATGGAGCGGGCGCCGGGCACTGACTGCAGTGAGTATGGAGCGGGCGCTGGGCACTGACTGCGGGGAGTATTGAGCGGGCGCTGGGCACTGACTGCAGGGAGTATGGAGCGGGCGCCGAGCACTGACTGCAGGGAGTATGGAGCGGGCGCCGGGCACTGACTGCGGGGAGTATTGAGCGGGCGCCGGGCTCTGACTGCAGGGGAGTATGGAGCAGGCACCGGGCACTGACTGCAGGGAGTATGGAGCGGGCGCCGGGCACTGACTGCGGGGAGTAGGGAGGGACTAATCGGACTGTGACTGTCGCTGATTGGTCGCGGCAGCCATGACAGGCAGCTGGTGAGACCAATCAGCGACTTGGATTTCCATCACAGACAGAGGCCGCGACCAATGAATATCCGTGACAGACAGACAGACGGAAGTGACCCTAAAGGTACCGTCACACTGAGCGACGCTGCAGCGATCCAGACAACGATCCGGATCGCTGCAGTGTCGCTGTTTGGTCGCTGGAGAGCTGTCACACAGACCGCTCTCCAGCGACCAACGATGCCGGTAACCAGGGTAAACATCGGGTTACTAAGCGCAGGGCCGCGCTTAGTAACCCGATGTTTACCCTGGTTACCAGCGTTAAAGTAAAAAAAAAAAAACACTTCATACTTACCTTCCACTGTCTGTCCCTCGGCGTTCTGCTTCTCTGCCCTGTGTAAGGACAGCGGCCAGAAAGCAGAGCGGTGACGTCACTGCGCTTAGTAACCCGATGTTTACCCTGGTTACCATTGAAGACATCGCTGAATCGGCGTCACACATGCCGATTCAGCGATGTCAGCAGGAAGTCCAGCGACGAAATAAAGTTCTGGACTTTCTGCAGCGACAAACGGCATCACAGCAGGATTCTGATCGCTGCTGTGTGTCAAACTGAACGATATCGCTAGCGAGGACGCTGCAACGTCACGGATCGCTAGCGATATCGTTCAGTGTTAGAGTTGAGCGACCTTGACCTTTTTAGAGTCGAGCCGGGTTTTGCGAAACCCGACTATGTCCAAAGTCGGGTCGAGTGAAATCGGCCGATTATGACGTAAAGTCGGGATCGACCGAAACACGAAACCCAATGCAAGTCAATGGGGCAGCATAGTCGGCAGTGAGTGGGGGCCAGGAAAACACCTAGAGTACACATTTTAATGTCAATACCATCCATTCTTCTTAATGAAGCTTGTCAAGCGTAATTTACCTTATAATAATTGGAAGGCATTTGAAATTGGGGGTCATTTGGCTAAAGTTGTGGGGGGTAGGGCTGGTTCAAGTAATTAGTGGGCCCAGGAAATCTGGACCACGTCACGGCAGTGGAGCAGGGAGAGGTAAGTATTTCAACTTTGCAAGTGCTGTGAACCTGAGCAAGCAGGGGGGGCCCACTCGTTGGCATTGGCACTGGCACAGGGCCCCTCAAAGTACAGCGGTGTGTTTGCACGGCGGGGGCGCCTCCCACCGGCAGCAACACTTTTGCGTACTATGAGAGGCCCTGTGCCAGTGACGTCGCCAACTAGTATTCCTCCCCCCACCTGATGAAGGAACCTGCACTTTCATCTGCACCTTCCTCTTTGTCCCCGTGTAAGGTGGTATGGTATGCGGGAAGAGCAACCTGACTTTCAGCAGGGTCACAATGTTGTTGTGTAGCGTGCACGGGGAATGTTGCGTTATGGGTCAATGTACCAGCAGACTCATCTATCACTGGCTGGGCAATGGGCACGATGAAGTGGAAACACAGATATAGGCCCAAAGAAGAAAGTGGGCTAAATGCAGTTCAAAATTGGTAACACAGGAATAACCAGGGGGCATTGCAGTGGAGGACAACTGGAATGAGAGGCTGACACAGAGAGTAGGGTCAAATCAGTAAGTAGTCGAAATGCAGTTCAAAATTGGCAACCGTAGTAAACAGGCGGCACAGCTTTGTTCAGTGGAGGAGAACAGCAAGGAGTGGCAGACACCGATAGTAGGCCCCAACCCAACAAGTAGGCCAAATGCAGTCTAACATTAACAACTACTTAACGAGAGGCTGAAAATGGAATTTCAGGACAGGAAACCAGGAGAACAGCAAGGAGTGGCAGACACCGATAGTAGGCCCCAAACCAACTAGTACGCCAAATGCAGTTGTTCCATTTAACCACAATTTAATGAGAGCCTGAAGATAGAAGCTCAGGAAAGGCAACCTGGGGAACACCTTGGAGTGTAACACACCATCTCTCTCCACCCCATACCCATTTTTTAGGCCTAATGCAGTGTACTTTTCTACAACTACTAAACGAGAGTCGGAAGACCGAAGCAATGGCAAGGAAACCTGGGGAACACCTTGGAGTGTAACACACCATCTCTCTCCACCCCATTCCCCATTTTTTAGGCCTAATGCAGCCTACTTTCCGACACCTACTAAACGAGAGCATGAAGATCGAAGCTCAGGAAAGGCAACCTGGGGAACACCTTGGAGTGTAACACACCATCTCTCTCCACCCCATACCCATTTTGTAGGCCTAATGCAGCGTACTTTTCTACAACTACTAAACGAGAGCATGAAGATCGAAGCTCAGGAAAGGCAACCTGGTGAAAACCTTGGAGTGTAACACAACCTGTCTCTACACCCCATACCAAATTTGTAGGCCTAATGCAGCGTAGTTTCCACCAACTACTAAACGAGAGCCGGAAGATCGAAGCTCATGAAAGGCAACCCGGGGAACACCTTAGTGTAACACAACCTCTCTCTACACCACGTAAGGGCTGATTCTTAGGAAGGAAGGCTGTTGTAAATAAGCATTGCGCGTCCGAGGGTGATTATATTCTTATTCGGTATCTACTCACCCTTGGACGCGCCATGCTTCTTGATTTGTAATTAATGTTTATTTGCAATGTGCTTTTGACTTACTCAATTAATTTTTTAATTATTGATTTTATTAAATTAATAGTTTAACATCTTATTGGAAATAATTTAAAGGAGACGCGACAGGACAACACTCGGTGGATGCCATATCTGTGTTAACAACTCCAAAAAACTTTCAGTTAACTTCTTGCAGGAGAAAGAAATTGTAGCTGTTGGACCTTGTAGTACAGTTCCAGATATTTGTTGTGTGTTTGTTTTGATTGTTAAAATGTCTGCATTTGAGATCTCAACACGATCTTATTTTTTATAATCAAATTAATTTTTAAAATATTTTATTAGGTTGGTTCAAGGGGTACACGGGCCGCAGTAGACAGGTCAGTGGAGGCCTAGTGGAAGGAGGGACCGCAGATGTGCCACTGTTTCACCCATACACAATTAGTAGGCCTAATGCAGCGTAGTTTCCAACAGCTACTAAACGAGAGCCGGAAGATCGAAGCTCAGGAAAGGCAACCTGGGGAACACCTTGGAGTGTAACACAACCTCTCTCTACACCACGGAAGGGCTGATTCTTAGGAAGGAAGGCTGTTTTAAATAAGCATTGCGCGTCCGAGGGTGATTATATTCTTATTCGGTATCTACTCACCCTCGGACGCGCCATGCTTCTTGATTTGTAATTAATGTTTATTTGCAATGTGCTTTTGACTTACTCAATTAATTTTTTAATTATTGATTTTATTAAATTAATAGTTTAACATCTTATTGGAAATAATTTAAAGGAGACGCGACAGGACAACACTCGGTGGATGCCATATCTGTGTTAACAACTCCAAAAAACTTTCAGTTAACTTCTTGCAGGAGAAAGAAATTGTAGCTGTTGGACCTTTGTAGTACAGTTCCAGATATTTGTTGTGTGTTTGTTTTGATTGTTAAAATGTCTGCATTTGAGATCTCAACACGATCTTATTTTTTATAATCAAATTAATTTTTAAAATATTTTATTAGGTTGGTTCAAGGGGTACACGGGCCGCAGTAGACAGGTCAGAGGAGGCCTAGTGGAAGGAGGGACCGCAGATGCGCCACTGTTTCACCCATACACAATTAGTAGGCCTAATGCAGCGTAGTTTCCAACAGCTACTAAACGAGAGCCGGAAGATCGAAGCTCAGGAAAGGCAACCTGGGGAACACCTTGGAGTGTAACACAACCTCTCTCTACACCACGGAAGGGCTGATTCTTAGGAAGGAAGGCTGTTTTAAATAAGCATTGCGCGTCCGAGGGTGATTATATTCTTATTCGGTATCTACTCACCCTTGGACGCGCCATGCTTCTTGATTTGTAATTAATGTTTATTTGCAATGTGCTTTTGACTTACTCAATTAATTTTTTAATTATTGATTTTATTAAATTAATAGTTTAACATCTTATTGGAAATAATTTAAAGGAGACGCGACAGGACAACACTCGGTGGATGCCATATCTGTGTTAACAACTCCAAAAAACTTTCAGTTAACTTCTTGCAGGAGAAAGAAATTGTAGCTGTTGGACCTTTGTAGTACAGTTCCAGATATTTGTTGTGTGTTTGTTTTGATTGTTAAAATGTCTGCATTTGAGATCTCAACACGATCTTATTTTTTATAATCAAATTAATTTTTAAAATATTTTATTAGGTTGGTTCAAGGGGTACACGGGCCGCAGTAGACAGGTCAGTGGAGGCCTAGTGGAAGGAGGGACCGCAGATGTGCCACTGTTTCACCCATACACAATTAGTAGGCCTAATGCAGCGTAGTTTCCAACAGCTACTAAACGAGAGCCGGAAGATCGAAGCTCAGGAAAGGCAACCTGGGGAACACCTTGGAGTGTAACACAACCTCTCTCTACACCACGGAAGGGCTGATTCTTAGGAAGGAAGGCTGTTTTAAATAAGCATTGCGCGTCCGAGGGTGATTATATTCTTATTCGGTATCTACTCACCCTCGGACGCGCCATGCTTCTTGATTTGTAATTAATGTTTATTTGCAATGTGCTTTTGACTTACTCAATTAATTTTTTAATTATTGATTTTATTAAATTAATAGTTTAACATCTTATTGGAAATAATTTAAAGGAGACGCGACAGGACAACACTCGGTGGATGCCATATCTGTGTTAACAACTCCAAAAAACTTTCAGTTAACTTCTTGCAGGAGAAAGAAATTGTAGCTGTTGGACCTTTGTAGTACAGTTCCAGATATTTGTTGTGTGTTTGTTTTGATTGTTAAAATGTCTGCATTTGAAATCTCAACACGATCTTATCTTTTATAATCAAATTAATTTTTAAAATATTTTATTAGGTTGGTTCAAGGGGTACACGGGCAGCAATAGACAGGTCAGTGGAGGCCTAGTGGAAGGAGTGACGGCAGACAGGCATCAAAGGCCTAACATTGGGCTGGCTGTAGGCAAGTTAAAATTGGTTCCAGGGGAACACGGCCATCAGTGGCCTGGTCAGTGTAGTTGTAGTTGAAAGAACGGGACGCAGACAGGCTTCGAAGGCCTAACATAATAACATAGGGCTGGCTGTAGGCAAGTTAAAATTGGTTCCAGGGGAACACGGCCATCAGTGGCCTGGTCAGTGTAGTTGTAGTTGAAAGAACGGGACGCAGACAGGCTTCGAAGGCCTAACATAACAAACTTGGGCTGGCTGTAGGCACTTTTAAATTGGTTCCAGGGGTACACGGGCAGCAGTGGTCTGGTCAGTGGAAGTCTAGTGGAAGGAGTGACCGCAGACAGGCTTCCAAGGCCTAACATAACAAACTTGGGCTGGCTGTAGGCACTTTTAAATTGGTTCCAGGGGTACATGGGCAGCAGTGGTCTGGTCAGTGGAAGTCTAGTGGAAGGAGTGACCGCAGACAGGCTTCCAAGGCCTAACATAACAAACTTGTGCTGGCTGTAGGCACTTTTAAATTGGTTCCAGGGGTACATGGGCAGCAGTGGTCTGGTCAGTGGAAGTCTAGTGGAAGGAGTGACCGCAGACAGGCTTCCAAGGCCTAACATAACAAACTTGGGCTGGCTGTAGGCACTTTTAAATTGGTTCCAGGGGTACACGGGCAGCAGTGGTCTGGTCAGTGGAAGTCTAGTGGAAGGAGTGACCGCAGACAGGCTTCCAAGGCCTAACATAACAAAATTGGGCTGACTGTAGGCACTTTTAAATTGGTTCCAGGGTAACACGGCCAGCAGTGGCCTGGTCAGTGTAGTAGTTGTAGAAAGAAGGGACCGCAGACAGGCTTCGAAGGCCTAACATAACAAAAATGTCAAAACAATGGTATTGTCAGTGCCAGGCATTGAAGGATGTCAGCGCCTAGACTACACATTGGTGAAGCTGTGAGAGATAATTTTGCTAGTGGTAGAGCACTGTTTGAGCTGGGGGGGGGGAACTGTCTTGTGGCCGGCGGTACAGGCACAGGGCCCCTCATATTACAACGGTGTGTCTGACGTTGGGTGCGCACCACCACCGCCAGAGACACTTTATTGTACTATGAGGGACCCAGTGGCAGTGCCGTCGACCAAAAGCGGCCACACCCACCTCTTCAGACAAACAGCACTCTCAAGGGTCCAAGCGCAAAGTGTCGATAGCACGGCCCCGTGTGGGGAGTTTGGCCATTTCGTGAGGTGGAAAAATGTCGTATGCTGGACAATCAGGTGAAGAAAATTACGAGATTGGAAAAGTCATTCAGAATAGTCCACAGGCAAGACCTTTTCATAGGAAAGCTAGGTGTCAGCCGGGCAGGGTGGGGCAAAAGATTTTGAAATCCAGTTGTGGTTCATTTTAATGAAGGTTAGATCATCTACATTTTGGGTAGCCAGACGAGTCCTTTTTTCGGTTAGTATTGAACCTGCAGCACTGAATACTCTTTCTGATAGGACACTAGCTGCCGGGCAAGCAAGCTCCTGCAATGCATATTCTGCCAATTCTGGCCAGGTGTCTAATTTGGATGCCCAGTAATCAAATGGGAATGACGGTTGAGGGAGAACGTCGATAAGGGATGAAAAATAGTTTGTAACCATACTGGACAAATGTTGTCTCCTGTCACTTTGAATTGATGCTGCAGTACCTGTCCTGTCTGCGGTCATAGAAAAATCACTCCACAACCTGGTCAGAAAACCCCTCTGGCCAACGCCACTTCTGATTTCTGCCCCTCTAACACCTCTGGTCTGCTGGCCCCTGGAGCTCGTGTGAGAACGATCACGGGCGCTGTGTGCAGGGAATGCCAGAAGCAAACGGTCAACAAGAGTTGATTGTTTTGTTGCTAATATTAGTTCCAAGTTCTCATGTGGCATAATATTTTGCAATTTGCCTTTATAGCGAGGATCAAGGAGGCAGGCCAACCAGTAATCGTCATCGTTCATCATTTTTGTAATGCGTGTGTCCCTTTTGAGGATACGCAAGGCATAATCCGCCATGTGGGCCAAAGTTCCCGTTGTCAAATCTGCGGTTGTGCTTGGTTGAGGGGCAGTTGCAGGCAAATCTACGTCACTTGTGTCCCTCAAAAAACCAGAACCCGGCCTTGCCACGCCACCAATTTCCCGTGCCCCCGGGAAAGCTTCCTCATTAAAAATATACTCATCCCCATCATCCTCCTCATCCTCCACCTCCTCTTCGCCCGGTACCTCGTCATGTACACTGCCCTGACCAGACAATCGCTGACTGTCATCAAGGCTTTCCTCTTCCTCTGGTGCAGACGCCTGATCCTTTATGTGCATCAAACTTTGCATCAGCAGACGCATTAGGGGGATGCTCATGCTTATTATGGCGTTGTCTGCACTAACCAGCCGTGTGCATTCCTCAAAACACTGAAGGACTTGACACATGTCTTGAATCTTCGACCACTGCACACCTGACAACTCCATGTCTGCCATCCTACTGCCTGCCCGTGTATGTGTATCCTCCCACAAAAACATAACAGCCCGCCTCTGTTCGCACAGTCTCTGAAGCATGTGCAGTGTTGAGTTCCACCTTGTTGCAACGTCTATGATTAGGCGATGCTGGGGAAGGTTCAAAGAACGCTGATAGGTCTGCATATGGCTGGAGTGTACAGGCGAACGGCGGATATGTGCGCAAAGTCCACGCACTTTGAGGAGCAGGTCGGATAACCACGGATAACTTTTCAGGAAGCACTGCACCACCAGGTTTAAGGTGTGAGTCAGGCAAGGAATGTGTTTCAGTTGGGAAAGGGAGATGGCAGCCATGAAATTCCTTCCGTTATCACTCACTACCTTGCCTGCCTCAAGATCTACAGTGCCCAGCCACGACTGCGTTTCTTGCTGCAAGAACTCGGACAGAACTTCCGCGGTGTGTCTATTGTCGCCCAAACACTTCATAGCCAATACAGCCTGCTGACGTATGCCAGTAGCTGCCCCATAATGGGAGACCTGGTGTGCAACTGTGGCAGGTGCGGATGGAGTGTTTGTGCGACTGCGGTCTGTGGACGAGCTCTTGCTTCTGCAGGAGGACGAGGAGGAGGAGGAGGAGGGGGTGCGAACGGCTACAGACAACTGTTTACTAGACCGTGGGCTAGGCAGAACTGTCCCAAACTTGCTGTCCCCTGTGGACCCTGAATCCACCACATTTACCCAGTGTGCCGTGATGGACACGTAACGTCCCTGGCCATGCCTACTGGTCCATGCATCTGTTGTCAGGTGCACCTTTGTGCTCACAGATTGCCTGAGTGCATGGACGATGCGCTCTTTAACATGCTGGTGGAGGGCTGGGATGGCTTTTCTGGAAAAAAAGTGTCGACTGGGTAGCTCGTAGCGTGGTACAGCGTAGTCCATCAGGTCTTTGAAAGCTTCGCTTTCAACTAACCGGTAGGGCATCATCTCTAACGAGATTAGTCTAGCTATGTGGGCGTTCAAACCCTGTGTACGCGGATGCGAGGCTAAGTATTTCCTTTTTCTAACCATAGTCTCATGTAGGGTGAGCTGGACTGGAGAGCTGGAGATCGTGGAACTAGCGGGGGTGCCGGTGGACATGGCAGACTGAGAGACGGTGGGAGATGGTATTGTTGCCGCCGGTGCCCTAGATGCAGTGTTTCCTACTACGAAACTGGTGATTCCCTGACCCTGACTGCTTTGGCCTGGCAAAGATACCTGCACAGATACAGCAGGTGGTGCGCTAAATGGTGGTCCTACACTGCCGGAAGGGATGTTGCGTTGATGACTAGCTTCATTGGCCGAGGGTGCAACAACCTTAAGGGACGTTTGGTAGTTAGTCCAAGCTTTCAAATGCATGGTGGTTAAATGTCTATGCATGCAACTAGTATTGAGACTTTTCAGATTCTGACCTCTGCTTAAGGAAGTAGAACATTTTTGACAGATGACTTTGCGCTGATCAATTGGATGTTGTTTAAAAAAATGCCAGACTGCACTCTTTCTAGCATCGGATACCTTTTCAGGCATTGCAGACTGAGCTTTAACCGGATGGCCACGCTGTCCTCCACCAGGTTTTGGCTTTGCCACGCGTTTTGGGCAAGATACGGGCCCGGCAGATGGAACCTGTGGCGATGTTGATGCCTGCTGCGGCCCCTCCTCCTCCTCTGCTTCAGAACTGCTGCCGCCTGCACCCTGTTCCCCCAATGGCTGCCAATCGGGGTCAAGAACTGGGTCATCTAATAACTCTTCTTGTACCTCCTGCGCAACTTCGTCTGTGTCACCGTGTCGTTCGGTGGTATAGCGTTCGTGATGGGGCAACATAGTCTCATCAGGGTCTGATTCTTGATCACCACCCTGCGAGGGCAATGTTGTGGTCTGAGTCAAAGGACCAGCATAGTAGTCTGGCTGTGGCTGTGCGTCAGTGCACTCCATGTCAGATTCAATTTGTAATGGGCATGGACTGTTAACTGCTTCACTTTCTAAGCCAGGGACGGTATGTGTAAAGAGCTCCATGGAGTAACCCGTTGTGTCACCTGCTGCATTCTTCTCTGTTGTTGTTTTTGCTGAAGAGGACAAGGAAGTGACTTGTCCCTGACCGTGAACATCCACTAACGACGCGCTGCTTTTACTTTTACCAGTTTCACGAGAGGAGGCAAAAGAGCTAGAGGCTGAGTCAGCAAGATAAGCCAAAACTTGCTCTTGCTGCTCCGGCTTTAAAAGCGGTTTTCCTAATCCCAGAAAAGGGAGCGTTCGAGGCCTTGTGTAGCCGGACGACGAACCTGGCTCCACAGCTCCAGACTTAGGTGCAATATTTTTTTCCCCACGACCACCTGATGCTCCACCACTACCACTACCCTCATTACCAGCTGACAATGAACGCCCCCGGCCACGACCTCTTCCACTAGACTTCCTCATTGTTTTAAAAACGTAACCAAACTAACGTTATTTGTTGCAGTCACACAACTTACACGGTGAGCTATAACTTCAGTATGATTTAGCTACCCCTTTACAGGTTGGTGAGACCACAGCGAAAATCAGGGCCAATGTTACACACTCTTTTTTTGGTGGCTGCAAATTAGAGAGATGCCCCACACGCAGGACTGTCACTGAAGCACAAATGTTAATATTAATGTCACACTATTATTTTTTTTTTATTTTTATTTTTTTCAGGAACACTTTAGAAACCGCAAAAAAAAAAAAAAATAGATTTTTGCAGGGAGAATTTAGAAAACAAATGTAACAAACTATATGCTTTCTATGGGCCACTGAGTGAGAGATGACGCACACAGGAATCAGGAGTGGCACACAAGCCCAGAGGCCAATATTTTTCTACCAATGATTGATGTAGTTATTTTCTCTGGTAGATTTTTGAACCCAAATCAAGGAAAAAAAATATAGGCTTTCTATGGACCACAATTGGAGAGAGAGAGAGAGAGACAGATGGCACACCCAGGAGTCAAGACTGGCACACAAGCAGAAAGGCCAATATTAATCTCCCACTGTTTTTTTTGGTTGTTTTTTTTTTTTTTTTTTCAGGGAGACTTTAGAAAAAAAAATAATAAAAAAAATATGATTTTATCAGGAAGAATTTAGAAACAAAATAAAATAAAATGATTTTTTCAGGGAGAATTTATAAAACAAATAAAAACAAAAATAGGCGTTCTATGGCCCACTGACTGAGAGATGACGCACACAGGAGTCAGGAGTGGCACACAAGCCCAGAGGCCAATATTTTTCTACCAATGATTGATGTAGTTATTTTCTCTGGTAGATTTTTGAACCCAAATCAAGGAAAAAAAATATAGGCTTTCTATGGACCACAATTGGAGAGAGAGAGAGAGAGAGAGAGACAGATGGCACACCCAGGAGTCAAGACTGGCACACAAGCAGAAAGGCCAATATTAATCTCCCACTGTTTTTTTTGGTTGTTTTTTTTTTTTTTTTTTCAGGGAGACTTTAGAAAAAAAAATAATAAAAAAAATATGATTTTATCAGGAAGAATTTAGAAACCAAATAAAATAAAATGATTTTTTCAGGGAGAATTTATAAAACAAATAAAAACAAAAATAGGCGTTCTATGGCCCACTGACTGAGAGATGACGCACACAGGAGTCAGGAGTGGCACACAAGCCCAGAGGCCAATATTTTTCTACCAATGATTGATGTAGTTATTTTCTCTGGTAGATTTTTGAACCCAAATCAAGGAAAAAAAATATAGGCTTTCTATGGACCACAATTGGAGAGAGAGAGAGAGAGAGAGAGAGAGAGACAGATGGCACACCCAGGAGTCAAGACTGGCACACAAGCAGAAAGGCCAATATTAATCTCCCACTGTTTTTTTTGGTTGTTTTTTTTTTTTTTTTTTCAGGGAGACTTTAGAAAAAAAAATAATAAAAAAAATATGATTTTATCAGGAAGAATTTAGAAACCAAATAAAATAAAATGATTTTTTCAGGGAGAATTTAGAAAACAAATAAAACCAAAAATAGGCGTTCTATGGCCCACTGACTGAGAGAGAGAGAGAGATGGAACGCTTAGTACTGGCACACAAGCCCAAAGGGCAATATTAATCTCCCTTTTTTTTTCAGGGAGAATTTCTAAAACCCCAAAAAAAAAAAAAATAGGCTTTCTATGGCCCACTATTTGTGAGAGAGATGGGACGCTCAGGACTGGCACAGATGGCACGCTCAGGACTGGCACAGAAGCCCAGAGGCCAATATTAATCTCCCTTTTTTTCTGGGAGAATTTATAAAACCAAAAAAATATTTAAATAGGCTTTCTATGGCCCACTATTTGTGAGAGAGATGGCACGCTCAGGACTGGCACAGATGGCACGCTCACAACTGGCACACAAGCCCAGAGGCCAATATTAATCTCCCTTTTTTCAGGGAAAATTTATAAAACCAAAAAAAAAAATTAAATAGGCTTTCTATGGCCCACTATTTGTGAGAGAGATGGCACGCTCAGGACTGGCACAGATGGCACGCTCACAACTGGCACACAAGCCCAGAGGCCAATATTAATCTCCCTTTTTTCAGGGAAAATTTATGAAAACCAAAAAAAAAATTAAATAGGCTTTCTATGGCCCACTATTTGTGAGAGAGATGGCACGCTCAGGACTGGCACAGATGGCACGCTCACAACTGGCACACAACCCCAGAGGCCAATATTAATCTCCCTTTTTTTCAGGGAGAATTTATAAAACCAAAAAAAAAAATTAAATAGGCTTTCTATGGCCCACTATTTGTGAGAGAGATGGCACGCTCAGGGCTGGCACAGATGGCACGCTCACAACTGGCACACAAGCCCAGAGGCCAATATTAATCTCCCTTTTTTCAGGGAAAATTTATAAAACCAAAAAAAAAATTAAATAGGCTTTCTATGGCCCACTATTTGTGAGAGAGATGGCACGCTCACAACTGGCACACAAGCCCAGAGGCCAATATTAATCTCCCTTTTTTCAGGGAGAATTTATAAAACCCAAAAAAAAATAAAATAGGCTTTCTATGGCCCACTATTTGTGAGAGAGATGGCACACTCAGGACTGGCACACAAGCCCAAAGGCCAATATTAATCTCCCACTGTATTTTTATCAGGGAGAATTTATACACCCCACAAAAAAAAATACAGAAAAATGAAAAGGCTTTCTATGGCCCACTATGTGAGAGAGATGGCACACACAGGGATGGCACTCTAGCAGAAATGCCAAATTGCCAATCTTAATCTCCCACCAAAAAAAAACAGGGAATGTCCTACAATTACTATCTCCCTGCCTGCAGTAATCTCAGCCAGGTATGGCAGGCAGCAATAAGGAGTGGACTGATGCACAAATGAAATAAAAAGTGTGGACAAACAAAAAAGATAGCTGTGCAGAAAGGAAGGAACAAGAGGATTTGTGCTTTGAAAAAAGCAGTTGGTTTGCACAGCGGCGTACACACAGCAATGCAGCTATCAGGGAGCCTTCTAGGGCAGCCCAATGAGCTACAGCGCTGAGGGGAAAAAAAAAAAACTTCCACTGTCCCTGCACACCGAGGGTGGTGTTGGACAGTGCAAATCGCTGCAGCACAAGCGGTTTTGTGGTTAATGGACCCTGCCTAACGCTATCCCTGCTTCTGACAAAGCGGCAGCAACCTCTCCCTAAGCTCAGATCAGCAGCAGTAAGATGGCGGTCGGCGGGAACGCCTCTTTATAGCCCCTGTGACGTCGCAGACAGCAAGCCAATCACTGCAATGCCCTTCTCTAAGATGGTGGGGACCAGAACCTATGTCATCACGCTGCCCACACTCTGCGTTTACCTTCATTGGCTGAGAAATGGCGCTTTTCGCGTCATTGAAATGCGACTTTGGCGCGAAAGTCGCGTACCGCATGGCCGACCCCGCACAGGGGTCGGATCGGGTTTCATGAAACCCCGACTTAGCCAAAAGTCGGCGACTTTTGAAAATGTTCGACCCGTTTCGCTCAACCCTATTCAGTGTGACGGTACCTTTAGACAATTATAAAGCAGATAACACTGGAAAGCTTCAACAGATCCCAGTGATTCTGAGACTGTTTTCTCGTGACATATTGTACTTCATGATAGTGGTTACATTTCTTCAATATTACTTGCGTTTATTATTTATGAAAAAACGGAAATTTGGTGAAAATTTCGCAATTAAACTTAAATCAGAGAGTGGTGTCACTCAAAATAGTTAATAAGTAACATTTCCCACATGTCTACTTTACATCAGCACAATTTCGGAACCAATTTTTTTTTTTGTTAGGAACTTATAAGGGTTAAAAGTTGACCAGCGATTTTTCATTTTTCCAACAAAATTTACAAAACCATTTTGTTTTAGGAACCACATCACATTTGAGGGGGTTGCTATGGTAGAAAATACCCAAAAGTGACACCATTCTAAAAATTGCACCCCTCTAGGTGCTCAAAACCATATTTAAGAAGTTTATTAACCCTTCAGGTGCTTCGCAGGAATTTTTAGGATGTGGAAAAAAAATGAACATTTAACTTTTTTTCACCAAAAAATCCCTTCATTTTTTTTATTTTGACAAGGGTAACAGGAAAAAAAAATTTGCATTTTCATGAGGGTAAGGCCGGGGACACACACAACGTATAAAAAAACGGTCCGTTTTTGACGGACGAGAATCGCACAAATTTTTACAAAACAGTGATCCGAGTGCAGTGCGAGGATGCGATTTTCTCGCATCAAATGATCCGTTTGACATCCGTGTGGCATCCGTATGGCGAGATTTTCTCGCAGGCTTGCAAAATGGACATATAACGGTTTTTCCACCTGAAAAAATTTAAATAATCACCAAGAACATTATTTAATGGCCCAAAACACAGGTGCCACCCACCAATCTATGCAGTAGAGTCCCTGCTTGTGTTGATGCACTTCGGATTGATGAGCAACATGTCTGATCGACTGACTTTCAACACCACAGAGCGTGTGCTTTTCAACTGGGTACTTTCCCAACGTTTTGGCCAGCCATACCCAGTTATTGTAGATCCGAGGAGGCGGAGGCGGATGTGGGTACATCCACTTATCAAACAACGTATCAATAAAGGCCATTTCAGCCGTCTGTATGCTGCTCTGAGGACTAATCCGGACAAGTTCTTCAACTATTGTCGGATGAGGATTCAAACCTTTGACATTTTGTTGGAGATTTTGCGTCCAGGGATCACGAAGAAGGACACCAGGATGCGCAAATCTATTTCAGCTGAGGAGCGCCTTATCCTTACCTTGCGGTATGCCTTAATACTAATTGACCCAATATGTTACTCATTTTTTTGTCGATACCCCTTCTTCAAATTATATACTTAAATGGTTAAGTAACTTCAACATAATTTTTACTTATTTTCTTAATGTAATTTTTTTAAAAGATCAAAGCCATAGCTTTTTTTTTTTTTTTAAATTTAAAAAAAGTGTTTGATTGCCCCATATCACCCTGTATTGTGTTAATTTTATCTTTGATAAAAATATTATTTTGTCTTTTAGCTTCCTTGCCACTGGCCTATCATATGCGGCTCTGCATTTAGAGTTTTTATTGGGCAAATCTACAATTTCTGGGATTGTGCGGGATACATGCACGGAAATCTGGAGAAGACTCCATAAAGAGGTGATGCCTGAACCAAAAATGGCAGACTGGTTAAATATTGCTCAAGGATTTCAGGACACATGCCAGTTTCCGCACTGTATTGGGGCTCTTGACGGAAAGCACATCCGTGTGCGTAAGCCGCCAGGTTCAGGGACCCAATTCTATAATTATAAACAGTTTTTCTCTGTAGTGCTGTTGGCCCTAGTCGACAGCAACTACAGGTTTATAATTGTAGATATTGGGGCCTATGGGAGAACTGGAGACTCTAGAGTCTTCAGTTCTTCCATTATGGGTCGGCGGCTGCGCAACAATGAATTGGATCTCCCACCCCCAAGTCACATACCAGGTGCTAATTTGGATGCGGTGCCTTACATGATGGTAGCAGATGAGGCCTTTCAATTATCAAGGAACGTCATGAGACCCTATCCACGGAGAGGCCTGGACTACCGGCGCAGAATCTTTAATTTGCGTCTTTCCCGTGCCCGCCGTCTGGTCGAGTGTTCATTTGGCATTCTCAGTGTAAAATGGCGGGTCCTTCAGTCTGCAATCCAACTGAGTGAAGGCAATGTAAATGGTGTGATAAAAGCATGTGTTGTTCTTCACAACTTTACAAGAGACCATGATTGCCCATCATCTGCTGCAGATGACATTGATTATGCAAATACTGTCTTGACAACTACACGTGTTCGTCCTTCACGTCGTCAGCCCTCTGGCCTAAAAGTTCGTGATGTTTTAACCAATTTTTTGTGTCACTAGAGGGATCTACGGTTTGGCAAGACAATGCTGTTTTGCCTTAATTTTTGTTTAGATTCTAAGTTAATAAATCACATAATTTCCTTCAGAAATTGGTGTAATATGTATCTGATGATGAAAAGATGTAAGTGTGTAAAGCTGACAAATCATGTATGTAGCTGGACCAAGACATAAGACTCTGTTTTCAGAACAAATTTTTACTGCTCTGCGCATATATATATGCATTCCCAAAACATATTTCAATTTTCATATGTAATTTAAACAAAACAAACAACACAGCTTTACATGCCATGGTCACAAAAAACTAAGGCCAACAAAAGGCCAAAATGACAGGCAAAATCTAACATCCAAAACATTACAGGTTATGGTAGGTTGGGGGTGGTGATGGTGATGGCGGGTGTCCAGCATGTGCGGAACTTGGCCTGGGTGGTTGACCAACCACTCTGTCTACCTGTGTTATTGCAGATAGAAATTGCGGGTGTTGCTGCAAGCTGCGATCATGTGTATGACCTAACACTTGATGTGGAGGGTAGAAGGGCATCAAGTCCTGGCTACTGGCTTGACCCATTTGTTCCGAACCCCCAATATGACCATGTCGAGCAGACACATGTTGGGACCAGCCTCCAAACATGTGTCTGTTCAAGTGGTCAGATTGGGGATGTGCTGCAAAATCATAAATACCCCTGTTTTGGCCTTGTTGTGTGGTTTGTGCAGGCTGTTGTTGTGGAGCTATAGGTTGCGGGGGTGGTGCTGACACAGTTTGTGATTGGTCCTGTGGAAGGTCTTGCACCGCCAGAAGGTTGGTAGATGACATTTGCCACCGTTCAAGGTAATTAAAGATATTAGTGGGGTTGTTTGGGGGTGTTGCCGCATCTAGCAAAATTTGGATGCAACCTCTGGTCCGCAGCCTGAGCGAGCGGGGAATGGGACGTAAATAGCGGGCAAGACTGCGGAAGTAAGCTTCCTCCCCATCATCATTGGCAGCTCGGGACAAATAGTCCAACACCCCGGTATCAACTTGCCTCCTGGTGCCAATGTTCAAAGCCACCCTTCTGCGACGACCACGATTTGGTCTGGTAGTAGGCTGTGGTGATGTATCCAGAGCCAATGTTGGACTGCTGCTCTGGCCTCCTTCATCAACCTCAGGATTTGCCTCCTGTGGAGCGGCAGACGCTGCTGCTGGTTGTGGTGGTGGGGGAGGGTGGTTGCTGCCTGTTGCTTGCCCAGATGGTCCAGCCAATTCTGCATCTTCAGCAACAGGGTCAATCAGCAACTCAGAGTCAGATCCAGTCTCTCTTTCAGTCAGATTTGACTCTGTTCTGTATTTCACAAAACATTATTTATATTAAAAAATACATACATATTCACATCATAAAATGTGTTAAATATTTGTACACATGCATGCACTTACGGTCGTAGCTCCATCACCGGGGCAAGAAAATTTAGATGGTCATAATAAAGGTATTTCCTTTTTTTGGGGGCTGCATCACCACTCCGCCCATGAACTTGACGCTCACGCCGGTTTTGGTCCCGGCAACTCCGCCAGCGTCTATTTACATCATTGACTGCAAATATACAAAACATTTGAGATAAATATCACACACAAACAGTTACAGGCTTTGCAAAAACACATGGGCTAGGGGGACATAAAATTCCTTTGGCCCTATATTAACGGACTATAGCTAAATTAATTTAAAGCCATATTTGTGTCTCTTGGGAATGTTTTGGCATCTTCAACCAAGAGCATGGATGATTTACTAACATCATAAGCAAAACACATGATGCTTTCAGGCTTACATGAAAAAAAAAAAAATTTGAAGAATGGTACTTACATATTTCTTGCTGAACCTCTTGAGGTCGCTCATCAAAATCGGGGAACATGTGGCGACATATTGCCCTCCATGCTGCGTCTTTACGTGCACGGTCTGCATAATGTGCGTCGCGTTGGTCCCATAATTCGGGCCTATCATGGACCAGAGCAATGAGCATCTCCACATTAATATGCCTGGCCATGCTGCTACTACAGAACACTCCGTGGAGGCGTGCTTCCTGGTTTGCAATCCAGCGTGGGCCTGAAATTAGCATTCCAAAGCTTCCTGATAATGGATGATTCAATTTCCTGTCACCTGGAGAAGTCTTCCGTATTTCTCGCAATGCACACGCATGGTCCGTATGTAATCCGATGTTTTCTCGCACCCATAGACTTTCATTGGCGAGTCTCGCCCGAGATACGCTGACAATCGCAGCATGCTGCGATTTCACTCGGATCCTGAATACGGCCGATAAAATATCGGATGATGGGAGCTGCCCCATAGATTAACATTGGGGCGAGTGCTATGCGATTTTTTATCGCATTGCACTCGACCGTATTACGGTCTAGTGTGACCCCGGCCTAACAAGAGAAATTGCACCATACAATTTGTAGTGCAATTTCTCCTGAGTATGCCGATATCCCACATGTGGGGGAATACAACTTTTGAGGCACAGTGCACAGCTCAGAAGGGAATATTTTGGAGCTCAGATTTTGCTGGAATGGTTTGAGGGTGCCAAGTCACATTGGCAGAGCCCCTGAGGTGCCAAAACAACAGAAACCCCTTATATGTCAACTCATTTTACAAACTACACACCCAATGAATTCATCTAGGGGTGCAGTGATCATATTGACACCACATGTGCCTCACAGAATTTTATATCCTTCAGCGGTGAAGAAAGAATAAATTACATTTTTACCACTAAAATGTTTTTAGCCCCAAGTTTTTAATTTTTCTAAGGGCTAATATTTTTCAGGCACCGTGCAAAGCTCAGAAGGCAAGGAGCACCAGATTTTACTGTTCTTATTTGTAGGTGCCATGACCCACAGGGAAAATCCATGAGGTGTCAGAACAGCAGAACCCCCATAAGTGATCCCGATTTACAAATTACACCTCTCAATGAATTCACCTAGGAGTGCAGTGATCATATTGGCACTCAAAATTTTATACCATTGGGCAATGAAAAAAACATAACTACATTTTTACCACCAAAATTTTGTTTTAGCCCCAGATTTTACATTTTCACACAAGAAGTGGGTAAAAATGGCACCAAAATTTGTCCCAAAGTTTCTACTAAACGTGGCAATACCCTATATGTGGCTGCACAGTACTACTTGGCAATATGGAGAGCCTCAGGAGGGACGGAGCGCTAGTATCCTCCTGGAGAGCAGATTTTCGTAGAACAGTTTGCGGACTCCATATACAGAGCCCCTAATTGCTAGATGAGCAGAATCCCCCCTCAAGTGACCCCATTTTTGAAATTATACCCCTTTGGGAATTTATGTACAGGTGTAGTAACGATTTTGACTCCATGGGTATTTTGCAGAAACAAGCAGCAATTAATGTTGCGGAGTGAAAATTGCAAACTGCCGTTGTAGTGACTGGTATGTTGTAGTGACTGGTACGTTGCAGTCACCAGTATGTTATGCCTAGCCCATGCTTCTGGAGACATGCACCAGTAAGTTAGGTGTGATCTCATTGCTTCAAAAGTGCCAAACATGTGGAAGCCATATGTAGTTTAGGTACATTGAGGGGCTCAGAAGAGAGGGGGCATTTGGATTTTGGAGTTTGGGAATTTTCTGAATTTCATTTGGTAGGTGAGGAGCCATTTCGCTTTTCCAGCGCCTTTGTGCTACCAGTAACGTGGAAGCCCCCTATATTCCTGTAAACAGATGACGGACCTGAGTCAGGGCTTGCCTTTTTGCTGATTGAGTTGAAGCTTTTATTGGGAACATTTTACATAAGCTTTGGGAACAAATTTATCCAGCGCTCTATGATGAGCACATACTTTGGGGTTTCCATCTAAATCTCTGAGTGACATGATTTATGTCAAACCCCTGATGGATCCATTCACTTTAACCCCTTCATGACCTTGGGATTTTTCGTTTTTCCGTGTTCGTTTTTCACTCCCCTCCTTCCCAGAGCCATAACTTTTTTATTTTTCCGTCAATTTGGTCATGTGAGGGCTTATTTTTTGTGGAACGAGTTTTACTTTTGAACGACATCATTGGTTTTAGCATGTCATGTACTAGAAAACGGGAAAAAAATTCCAAGTGCGGTGATATTGCAAAAAAAGTGCAATCCCACACTTGTTTTTTGTTTGGCTTTTTTTGCTAGGTTCACTAAATGCAAAAACTGACCTGAAATTATGATTCTCCAGGTCATTACGAGTTCATAGACACCTAACATGACTAGGTTATTTTTTACCTAAGTGGTGAAAAAAAATTCTAAACTTTGCTAAAAAAAAAAAATATACCCCGTTTTCCGATAACCGTAGCGTCTCCATTTTTCATGATCTGGGGTCGGTTGAGGGCTTATTTTTTGCGTGCCGAGATGACATTTTTAATGATAGCATTTTGGTGCAGATACGTTCTCTTGATCGCCCGTTATTGCATTTTAATGCAATGTCGCGGCGACCAAAAAAACGTAATTCTGGTGTTTCGCATTTTTTTCTCGCTACACCGTTTAGTGATCAGGTTAATGCTTTTTCTAATTGATAGATCGGGCGATTCTGAGCGTGGCGATACCAAATATGTGTAGATTTGATTTTTTTTATTCATTTATTTTGATTGGGGCGAAAGGGGGGTGATTTAAACTTTTATATTTTTTTTATTTTTTTCTCATTTTTTTTTACTTTTTTTTTTTTACTTTTGCCATGCTTCAATAGCCTCCATGGGAGGCTAGAAACTGGCATAGCACGATCGCCTCTGCTACATAGCAGCGATCTGCTGGTCGCTGCTATGTAGCTGAAAATCAGGTGTGCTGTGAGCGCTGACCATAGGGTGGCGCTCACAGCTACCGGCGATCAGTAACCATAGAGGTCTCAAGGACCTCTATGGTTACAAGGTACAAGCATCGCCGACCTCCGATCATGTGACGGGTGTCGGCGATGCGATCATTTCCGGCCGCCCGGCCGGAAGCGGTAGTTAAATGCCGCTGTCTGCGTGTGACAGCGGCATTTAACTAGTTAATAGGTGCGGGCAGATCGCGATTCTGCCCGCACCTATTACGGGCACATGTCAGCTGTTCAAAACAGCTGACATGTCCCGGCTTTGATGCGGGCTCACCGCGGAGCCCTGCATCAAAGCAGGGGATCTGACCTCGGACATACTATCCCGTCCGAGGTCAGAAAGGGGTTAATGAGGCAGCAGAGTGAGGCCGGCTTCACACTCAGCGTATGAAAATACGGTCCGTATATTACGGCCGTAATACGCTGAAAAGTCCCGAAAATAGTGGTCCGTAGCTCCTCCGTAGGCAGGGTGTTTCAGCGTTTTTTGCGCATGGCATCCTCCGTATGTCATCCGTACTGCGTGTTTTTATCGCAGGCTTGCAAAACCGACATACGGCTATACAAGGGATCCACGTGTAAAAAAAAAAAAAATATATAGATACTGTCTCTCTCTCTCTCTCTCTCTCTATATATATATATTTACATATGTCAGTAGACACATATATGTATATATATTAATATTTCATCCAGCGCGATATAGCAGAAAGCCGGTGATTCAATTACCGGCTTTTGCTTTCTCCTTCCTAAACCCGACATGATATGAGACATGGTTTACATACAGTAAACCATTTCATATCACCATTTGTTTGCATATTCCACACTACTAATGTCAGTAGTGTGTATGTGCAAAATTTGGCCGTTCTAGCTAGTAAATTAAGGGGTTAAATGGCGGAAAAAATTGGCGTGCGCTCCCGCACAATTTTCTCCGCCAGAGTAGTAAAGCCAGTGACTGAGGGCAGATATTAATAGCCTGGAGAGGGTCCATGGTTATTGCCCCCCCTGGCTAAAAACACCTGCCCCCAGCCACCCCAGAAAAGGCACATCTGGAAGATGCGCCTATTCTGGCACTTGGCCACTCTCTTCCCATTCCCGTGTAGCGGTGGGATATGGGGTAATAATGAAGGGTTAATGTCACCTTGCTATTGTAAGGTGACATTAAGCCAAATTAATAATGGAGAGGCGTCAATTATGAGACCTATCCATTATTAATCCAATACTAGTAAAGGGTTAAAGAAAACACACACACATTATTAAAAATTAATTTATTGAAAAAATCACAAAGGTTGTTGTATTAATTTATTCTACTCTCAATCCACTCACTGAAGACCCTCGATCTGTAAATTAAAAAAAAATAATAAACCAACAATATACTTACCTTCCGAGGATCTGTAAGGTCCAACGATGTAGATCCATCTGAAGGGGTTAAAATATTTTGCAGCCACGAGCTTTGCTAATGCAACATTGCTCATGTCTGCAAAACCCCGGAGAATGTAAGTAAAGTAGGTCATTGACCTATATTTACCTGCATTTGCGGTGAGGCGCCCTCTGCTGGCTGTTCCTAGATCATGGGAACTTTCCTAGAAAGCTCCCTGGCTCGAGATCATAAGAGGGCGCCTCACCGCAAATGCAGGTAAATATAGGTCAATGACCTACTTTACCTACATTCTCCGGGGTTTTGCAGACATGAGCAATGTTGCATTAGCAAAGCTCGTGTCTGCAAAATATTTTAACCCCTTCAGATGGATTTACATCGTTGGACTTTACAGATCTGCGGAAGGTAAGGATATTGTTGGTTTATTATGTTTTTTTGTTACAGAACGAGGGTCTTCAGTGATTGGATTGGGCGTTCAATAAAATATTAAAACAACCTTTGTTTTTTTTTCATTAAAATAATGTTTAATATTGTGCTTGTGTATTTTTTTAACCCTTTACTAGTATTGGATTAATAATGGATAAGTGTCATAATTGATGCCTCTCCATTATTAATCTGGCTTAATGTCACCTTACAATAGCAAGGTGGCATTAACCCTTCTTTACCCCATATCCCACCGCTACACGGGAATGGGAAGAGAGTGGCCAAGTGCCAGAATAGGCGCATCTTCCAGATGTGCCTTTTCTGGGGTGGCTGGGGGCAGGTGTTTTTAGCCAGGGGGGGGCCAATAACCATGGACCCTCTCCAGGCTATTAATATCTGCCCTCAGTCACTGGCTTTACCACTCTGGCGGAGAAAATTGTGCGGGAGCCCACGCCAATTTTTTCCGCCATTTAACCCCTTAATTTACTAGCTAGAACGGCCAAATTTTGCATAGACCCACTACTGACATTAGTAGTGTGGAATATGCAAAAAAATGGTGATATGAGATGGTTTACTGTATGTAAACCAGGTCTCATATCATGTCGGGTTTAGGAAGGAGAAAGCAAAAGCCGGTAATTGAATTACCGGCTTTAAAGCTGTCTAGTGCTGGAAGAAATATTAATATATATATATATATATATATATATATGTGTCTCACTGACATATATATATATATATATATATATACCTATTCTATGTGTACACATTTATTCTACCTATTCTACTGTAAGCTGTCAGTGTGATTTTACTGTACACCGCAATGAATTGCCGGCTTTTCTCTCTAACAGCGCTGCATATTTCTCGCAAGTCACACTGCTGGTCCGTGTGCAATCCGTATTTTTGGGGCTTCCATAGACTTTCATTGACGTTTAATTTGCGCAATACGGTGACAAACGCAGCATGCTGCGATTTTCTACGGCCGTAGAAAGCCGTATAATACTGATCAGTTTAATACGGCAGATAGGAGCAGGGGCATAGAGAATAATTGGGCCGTATGTTTTGCGAGTTTTACGGACGTAGTTTCTGCGCTCTTACGTCCGTAAAACTCGCAAGTGTGAAGCCGGCCTTACTCTGGACTCCATCTGGCCTCTGTTCAGTGCTATCCTTCTTTTCAGAAGCGCACCAAACTGTGGCCAACGGCACTTTTATGCAATTCTAAAAAGATGTGCACCACCAGATCACTTGTCAGACTGCATCAACAGTGCCTCCATCTGCCTCATTATAGAGAATCTTCCACCTGAGGTTCCGTCTCTATCATGTATTTCAGAGACTTACACAGAATCCCAGGTGCAAGCGCTCAGTGCAGAGCGCAGGATACATATGCGCTGAGCTTTATGGTATGTGCATACAATCAGTAAACGCTGAGGGTTGGACGCTTGCATACTTGCGCATCATCCAAGCCACAGCATTCAGATGTTACAGCATAGTGGATGGTATTTCAAGAAATCCCATGCCCATTATGTGTGCACAGATGCCCGCTGCTCACTCGCAGAGACAGACATGCCGCGCTAGTCTTTCCAGACCGCAGCATGTCTATTTATCTTACGGAGACACCAGCCTACACAAGATAAATTTCACCCGTTCAATGTATTGGACACTGTGAATCCACACAGTTCAATGAACACATGCGGTTTCACTTGTGTTCAATAGCCGGCAGTGCTTTAGACGCAGTAGACGTGTGCACATATGTGGCGCCCTGTGTCTGTGTCTCCACAAAATGGTCAAATATGTACTATTTTATATGTGTATTGTAAATGATGGGAGTTATGCTTTCTCTGCTGGGGACAACTGCACAAACAATTTACTTCGCTCCCTTACTCTTTGCATAATTTGCATATTTCCCAGAGGAGCATTGCGGCTTTAAGTCTCCTCATCTCGGCATGCTTAGCATGTCAATCTCCGCAAGGAGAAACGGTACTTCGTGGATATTGGACAGACGCCTCTCACACAGCCAAACCAGATCTCCACTTTGCACGGATGATGGGCAGTACCCTGAAACAGTGTCTGCAAACTGAGATTCTGGTTTGGCCATTATCCTAAGTCATGTGACAAAACTCGTTAAAGAGTCGACATTGACTTGTAGGATTGCTACCTTCCAATAGGTGGCACTAGCGTTCTAGTTCTCTTTTTCTCTGAAGAGACAATTTGTATAATTAGCATATCTCCCAGAGGAGCATTGTTGCTTTAAGTCTCCTCATCTCGGCATGCTTAGCATGTCAATCTCCGCAAGGAGAAACAATACTTCTTGGATGTATTTTATATTCACATTATTTATTAGGATTTTTGGTGTTTTCACTTTAAGAAATTATCATTTCAACATCATAATTGGAATTGTCATGTGTATTTTACATATATCATCTTTCAGGATTATGACTACAGTAACTTAAATTCATTTTTATAAATGTCAATAAGTTTTGTTATCAGAAGACACAAAAGAGAATAGTAAAACCAAAAACACTCAGTTTGAAAAAATGTTGCAGTAATCCGCAAGTGCTAGTAAAAGATGTAAAATACAGGGTATTTGGTTGATACGTTTTTTGCAAAAAATGTATACTAAGCTGCTCTACCAATCTTCACGGTATACCCTTATCAGAGCAGTCCTAACTAATGTATGCAATCCCTATCTGATGTATTTAAAAACCTGATCATCTGTATATAACCTGTGTGAACAGGGTTCAGAGAGGAAAAATCCATGTGTGCATACAGGGTAGAACAGCTTTTGTGCAGATAGCCCAAGAGGAGTGGTGGAACTCCCCAGTCTTGTAGACACAAGAGAACAATTATGGAAACAGGAACACATGGGCTACTTGCACAGTGAACAAGTCTGTATGATCATGTTCACACACCACCAAGAAACCTGAAGACACAAAAGAGAATAGTAAAACCAAAAACACTCAGTTTGAAAAAATGTTGCAGTAATCCGCAAGTGCTAGTAAAAGATGTAAAATACAGGGTATTTGGTTGATACGTTTTTTGCTAAAAATGTATACTAAGCTGCTCTACCAATCTTCACGGTATACCCTTATCAGAGCAGTCCTAACTAATGTATGCAATCCCTATCTGATGTATTTAAAAACCTGATCATCTGTATATAACCTGTGTGAACAGGGTTCAGAGAGGAAAAATCCATGTGTGCATACAGGGTAGAACAGCTTTTGTGCAGATAGCCCAAGAGGAGTGGTGGAACTCCCCAGTCTTGTAGACACAAGAGAACAATTATGGAAACAGGAACACATGGGCTACTTGCACAGTGAACAAGTCTGTATGATCATGTTCACACACCACCAAGAAACCTGAAGACACAAAAGAGAATAGTAAAACCAAAAACACTCAGTTTGAAAAAATGTTGCAGTAATCCGCAAGTGCTAGTAAAAGATGTAAAATACAGGGTATTTGGTTGATACGTTTTTTGCAAAAAATGTATACTAAGCTGCTCTACCAATCTTCACGGTATACCCTTATCAGAGCAGTCCTAACTAATGTATGCAATCCCTATCTGATGTATTTAAAAACCTGATCATCTGTATATAACCTGTGTGAACAGGGTTCAGAGAGGAAAAATCCATGTGTGCATACAGGGTAGAACAGCTTTTGTGCAGATAGCCCAAGAGGAGTGGTGGAACTCCCCAGTCTTGTAGACACAAGAGAACAATTATGGAAACAGGAACACATGGGCTACTTGCACAGTGAACAAGTCTGTATGATCATGTTCACACACCACCAAGAAACCTGAAGACACAAAAGAGAATAGTAAAACCAAAAACACTCAGTTTGAAAAAATGTTGCAGTAATCCGCAAGTGCTAGTAAAAGATGTAAAATACAGGGTATTTGGTTGATACGTTTTTTGCAAAAAATGTATACTAAGCTGCTCTACCAATCTTCACGGTATACCCTTATCAGAGCAGTCCTAACTAATGTATGCAATCCCTATCTGATGTATTTAAAAACCTGATCATCTGTATATAACCTGTGTGAACAGGGTTCAGAGAGGAAAAATCCATGTGTGCATACAGGGTAGAACAGCTTTTGTGCAGATAGCCCAAGAGGAGTGGTGGAACTCCCCAGTCTTGTAGACACAAGAGAACAATTATGGAAACAGGAACACATGGGCTACTTGCACAGTGAACAAGTCTGTATGATCATGTTCACACACCACCAAGAAACCTGAAGACACAAAAGAGAATAGTAAAACCAAAAACACTCAGTTTGAAAAAATGTTGCAGTAATCCGCAAGTGCTAGTAAAAGATGTAAAATACAGGGTATTTGGTTGATACGTTTTTTGCAAAAAATGTATACTAAGCTGCTCTACCAATCTTCACGGTATACCCTTATCAGAGCAGTCCTAACTAATGTATGCAATCCCTATCTGATGTATTTAAAAACCTGATCATCTGTATATAACCTGTGTGAACAGGGTTCAGAGAGGAAAAATCAGATAGGGATTGCATACATTAGTTAGGACTAGAGTTGAGCGACCTTGACCTTTTTAGAGTCGAGCCGGGTTTCGCGAAACCCGACTATCTCAAAAGTCGGGTCGAGTGAAATCGCCCGATTATGACATAAAGTCGGGATCGACCGAAACACGAAACCCAATGCAAGTCAATGGGGCAGCATAGTCGGCAGTGAGTGGGGGCCAGGAAAACACCTAGAGTGCCCATTTTAATGTCAAAACCATCCATTCTTCTTAATGAAGCTTGTCAAGCGTAATTTACCTTATAATAATTGGAAGGCATTTGAAATTGGGGGTCATTTGGCTAAAGTTGTGGTGGGTAGGGCTGGTTCAAGTAATTAGTGGGCCCAGGAAATCTGGACCACGTCACGGCAGTGGAGCAGGGAGAGGTAAGTATTTCAACTTTGCAAGTGCTGTGAACCTGAGCAAGCAGGGGGGGCCCACTCGTTGGCATTGGCACTGGCACAGGGCCCCTCAAAGTACAGCGGTGTGTTTGCACGGCGGGGGCGCCTCCCACCGGCAGCAACACTTTTGCGTACCATGAGAGGCCCTGTGCCAGTGACGTCGCCAACTAGTATTCCTCCCCCCACCTGATGAAGGAACCTGCACTTTCATCTGCACCTTCCTGTTTGTCCCCGTGTAAGGTGGTATGGTATGCGGGAAGGGGGACCTGACTTTCAGCAGGGTCACAATCTTGCAGTGTAGCGTGCACGGGAAATGTTGCGTTATGGGTCAATGTACCAGCAGACTCATCTATCACTGGCTGGGCAATGGGCAGGATGAGGAGGAAACACAGATATAGGCCCAAAGAATAAAGTGGGCTAAATGCAGTTCAAAATTGGTAACACAGGACTAATCAGGGGGCATTGCAGTGGAGGACAACTGGAATGAGAGGCTGACACAGAGAGTAGGCCCAAATCAGTAAGTAGTCGAAATGCAGTTCAAAATTGGCAACAGTAGTAAACAGGCGGCACAGCTTTGTTCAGTGGAGGAGAACAGCAAGGAGTGGCAGACACCGATAGTAGGCCCCAACCCAACTAGTAGGCCAAATGCAGTCTAACATTAACAACTACTTAACGAGCGCCTGAAAACGGAATTTCAGGACAGGAAACCAGGAGAACAGCAAGGAGCGGCAGACACCGATAGTAGGCCCCAAACCAACTAGTACGCCAAATGCAGTTGTTCCGTTTAACCACAATTTAATGAGAGCCTGAAGATAGAAGTTCAGGAAAGGCAACCTGGAGAACACCTTGGAGTGGAACACACCATCTCTCTACACCCCATACCCAATTTGTAGGCCTAATGCAGCGTAGTTTCCAACAACTACTAAACGAGAGCATGATGATCGAAGCATTGGCGAGGAAACCTGGGGAACACCTTGGAGTGGAACACACCATCTCTCTACAGTGGAACACACCATCTCTCTACACCCCATACCCAATTTGTAGGCCTAATGCAGCGTAGTTTCCAACAACTACTAAACGAGAGCCGGAAGATCGAAGCAATGGAGAGGAAACCTGGGGAACACCTTGGAGTGTAACACACCATCTCTCTACACCCCATACCCAATTTGTAGGCCCAATGCAGCGTAGTTTCCAACAACTACTAAATGAGAGCCGGAAGATCGAAGCAATGGAGAGGAAACCTGGGGAACACCTTGGAGTGTAACACACCATCTCTCTACACCCCATACCCAATTTGTAGGCCTAATGCAGCGTAGTTTCCAACAACTACTAAACGAGAGCCGGAAGATCGAAGCAATGGAGAGGAAACCTGGGGAACACCTTGGAGTGTAACACACCATCTCTCTACACCCCATACCCAATTTGTAGGCCTAATGCAGCGTAGTTTCCAACAACTACTAAACGAGAGCCGGAAGATCGAAGCAATGGAGAGGAAACCTGGGGAACACCTTGGAGTGGAACACACCATCTCTCTACAGTGGAACACACCATCTCTCTACACCCCATACCCAATTTGTAGGCCTAATGCAGCGTAGTTTCCAACAACTACTAAACGAGAGCCGGAAGATCGAAGCTCAGGAAAGGCAACCTGGGGAACACCTTGGAGTGGAACACACCATCTCTCTACACCCCATACCCAATTTGTAGGCCCAATGCAGCGTAGTTTCCAACAACTACTAAACGAGAGCCGGAAGATCGAAGCTCAGGAAAGGCAACCTGGGGAACACCTTGGAGTGTAACAAACCCTCTCTCTACACCACGGAAGGGCTGATTCTTAGGAAGGAAGGCTGTCGGAAAGAAGCAGGGCGCGTCCGAGGGTGATTATATTCTTATTAGGTATATACTCACCCTCGGACGCGCCCTGCTTCTTTATTTGTAATGAATGTTTATTTGCAATGTGGTTTTGACTTACTCTATTTTTTTGGTAAATAATGATTTTATTATTTTCACTGTTTTGCATCTTCTTGGCAATAATATAAAGAAGACGCGACAGGACAACACTCGGTGGATGCCATATCTGTGTTTAAAATTGAAAAAACCTTTCAGTTAACTACTTGCAGGAGAAAGTTATTGTAGCTGGTGGCCATTTTTAGTACTGTACCAGATTTTTGTTGTATGTGTTTGTTTTTAATGTTAAAATGTCTGCATTTGATATCTCTCCAGTATTTTCTTTTTTATAAGCAAAATACTTATTTTTATATTTTCTGATGTTGGTTCCAGGGGTACACGGGCAGCAGTGGTGTGGTCAGTGGAGGCCTAGTGGAAGGAGTGACCGCAGACAGGCATCGAAGGCCTAAAATAATAACACATGGCTGTAGGCAATTTTAAATTGGTTCCAGGGGTACACGGGCAGCAGTGGTGTGGTCAGTGTAGGCCTAGTGGAAGGAGTGACCGCAGACAGGCATCGAAGGCCTAAAATAATAACACATGGCTGTAGGCAATTTTAAATTGGTTACAGGGGTACACGGGCAGCAGTGGTGTGGTCAGTGGAGGCCTAGTGGAAGGAGTCACCGCAGACAGGCATCGAAGGCCTAAAATAATAACACATGGCTGTAGGCAATTTTAAATTGGTTCCAGGGGTACACGGGCAGCAGTGGTGTGGTCAGTGGAGGCCTAGTGGAAGGAGTCACCGCAGACAGGCATCGAAGGCCTAAAATAATAACACATGGCTGTAGGCAATTTTAAATTGGTTACAGGGGTACACGGGCAGCAGTGGTCTGGTCAGTGGAGGCCTAGTGGAAGGAGTAACCGCAGACAGGCATCGAAGGCCTAAAATAATAACACATGGCTGTAGGCAATTTTAAATTGGTTCCAGGGGTACACGGGCAGCAGTGGTGTGGTCAGTGGAGGCCTAGTGGAAGGAGTCACCGCAGACAGGCATCGAAGGCCTAAAATAATAACACATGGCTGTAGGCAATTTTAAATTGGTTACAGGGGTACACGGGCAGCAGTGGTGTGGTCAGTGGAGGCCTAGTGGAAGGAGTAACTGCAGACAGGCATCGAAGGCCTAAAATAATAACACATGGCTGTAGGCAATTTTAAATTGGTTCCAGGGGTACACGGGCAGCAGTGGTGTGGTCAGTGGAGGCCTAGTGGAAGGAGTGACCGCAGACAGGCATCGAAGGCCTAAAATAATAACACATGGCTGTAGGCAATTTTAAATTGGTTCCAGGGGTACACGGGCAGCAGTGGTGTGGTCAGTGGAGGCCTAGTGGAAGGAGTGACCACAGACAGGCATCGAAGGCCTAAAATAATAACACATGGCTGTAGGCAATTTTAAATTGGTTCCAGGGGTACACGGGCAGCAGTGGTGTGATCAGTGGATGCCTAGTGGAAGGAGTGACCGCAGACAGGCATCGAAGGCCAAAAATAATAACACATGGCTGTAGGCAATTTTAAATTGGTTCCAGGGGTACACGGGCAGCAGTGGTGTGGTCAGTGGAGGCCTAGTGGAAGGAGTGACCACAGACAGGCATCGAAGGCCTAACATAATAACACATGGCTGTAGGCAATTTTAAATTGGTTCCAGGGGTACACGGGCAGCAGTGGTGTGGTCAGTGGAGGCCTAGTGGAAGGAGTCACCGCAGACAGGCATCGAAGGCCTAAAATAATAACACATGGCTGTAGGCAATTTTAAATTGGTTACAGGGGTACACGGGCAGCAGTGGTGTGGTCAGTGGAGGCCTAGTGGAAGGAGTGACCGCAGACAGGCATCGAAGGCCTAAAATAATAACACATGGCTGTAGGCAATTTTAAATTGGTTACAGGGGTACACGGGCAGCAGTGGTGTGGTCAGTGGAGGCCTAGTGGAAGGAGTCACCGCAGACAGGCATCGAAGGCCTAAAATAATAACACATGGCTGTAGGCAATTTTAAATTGGTTCCAGGGGTACACGGGCAGCAGTGGTGTGGTCAGTGGAGGCCTAGTGGAAGGAGTCACCGCAGACAGGCATCGAAGGCCTAAAATAATAACACATGGCTGTAGGCAATTTTAAATTGGTTCCAGGGGTACACGGGCAGCAGTGGTGTGGTCAGTGGAGGCCTAGTGGAAGGAGTGACCGCAGACAGGCATCGAAGGCCTAAAATAATAACACATGGCTGTAGGCAATTTTAAATTGGTTCCAGGGGTACACGGGCAGCAGTGGTGTGGTCAGTGGAGGCCTAGTGGAAGGAGTGACCACAGACAGGCATCGAAGGCCTAACATAACAAAAATGTCAATACAATGGTATTGTCAGTGGCAGGCATTGAAGGATGTCAGCGCATAGACTAAACATTGGTGGAGCTGTGAGATAATTTTGCAAGTGGTAGAGCACTGTTTGAGCTGGGGTGGGGGGAAACTGTCTTGTGGCCGGCGGTACAGGCCCAGGGCCCCTCATATTACAACGGTGTGTCTGACGTTGGGTGCGCACCACCACCGCCAGAGACACTTTATTGTACTAGGAGGGACCCAGTGGCAGTGCCGTCGACCAAAAGCGGGCTCACCCACCTCTTCAGACAAACTGCACTCTCACGGGTGCTGTCGCCAAGTGTCGATACCACGGCCCCGTGTGGGGAGTTTGGCCATTTAGTGAGGTGTAAACATGTCGTATGCTGGACAATCAGGTGCAGAAAATTACGAGATTGGAAAAGGCATTCAGAATAGTCCACAGGCAAGACCTTTTCATAGGAAAGCTAGGTGTCAGCCGGGCAAGGTGGGGCAAAAGATTTCGAAATCCAGTTGTGGTCCATTTTAATGAAGGTTAGATCATCTACATTTTGGGTAGCCAGACGAGTCCTTTTTTCTGTTAGTATTGAACCTGCAGCACTGAATACTCTTTCTGATAGGACACTAGCTGCCGGGCAAACAAGCTCCTGCAATGCATATTCTGCCAATTCTGGCCAGGTGTCTAATTTTGATGCCCAGTAATCAAATGGGAATGACGGTTGAGGGAGAACATCGATAAGGGATGAAAAATAGTTTGTAACCATACTGGACAAATGTTGTCTCCTGTCACTTTGAATTGATGCTGCAGTACCTGTCCTGTCTGCGGTCATAGCAAAATCACTCCACAACCTGGTCAGAAAACCCCTCTGGCCAACGCCACTTCTGATTTCTGCCCCTCTAACTCCTCTGGTCTGCTGGCCCCTGCAGCTCGTGTGAGAACGATCACGGGCGCTGTGTGCAGGGAATGCCAGAAGCAAACGGTCAACAAGAGTTGATTGTTTGGTTGCTAATATTAGTTCCAAGTTCTCATGTGGCATTATATTTTGCAATTTGCCTTTATAGCGAGGATCAAGGAGGCAGGCCAACCAGTAATCGTCATCATTCATCATTTTAGTTATGTGTGTGTCCCTTTTGAGGATACGTAAGGCATAATCCGCCATGTGGGCCAAAGTTCCAGTTCTCAAATCTGCGGTTGTGCTTGGTTGAGGGGCAGTTTCAGGCAAATCCACGTCACTTGTGTCCCTCAAAAAACCAGAACCCGGCCTTGCCGCGCCACCAATTTCCAGTGGCCCCGGAAAATCTTCCTCATTAAAAATATAATCATCCCCATCATCCTCCTCGTCCTCCTCCTCCTCTTCGCCCGCTACCTCGTCCTGTACACTGCCCTGGCCAGACAATGGCTGACTGTCATCAAGGCTTTCCTCTTCCTCAGCTGCAGACGCCTGATCCTTTATGTGCGTCAAACTTTGCATCAGCAGACGCATTAGGGGGATGCTCATGCTTATTATGGCGTTGTCTGCACTAACCAGCCGTGTGCATTCCTCAAAACACTGAAGGACTTGACACATGTCTTGAATCTTCGACCACTGCACACCTGACAACTCCATGTCTGCCATCCTACTGCCTGCCCGTGTATGTGTATCCTCCCACAAAAACATAACAGCCCGCCTCTGTTCACACAGTCTCTGAAGCATGTGCAGTGTTGAGTTCCACCTTGTTGCAACGTCTATGATTAGGCGATGCTGGGGAAGGTTCAAAGAACGCTGAAAGATCTGCATACGGCTGGAGTGTACGGGCGAACGGCAGATATGTGAGCAAAGTCCACGCACTTTGAGGAGCAGGTCGGATAACCCCGGATAACTTTTCAGGAAGCACTGCACCACCAGGTTTAAGGTGTGAGCCAGGCAAGAAATGTGTTTCAGTTGGGAAAGGGAGATGGCAGCCATGAAATTCCTTCCGTTATCACTCACTACCTTGCCTGCCTCAAGATCTACAGTGCCCAGCCACGACTGCGTTTCTTTCTGCAAGAACTCGGGCAGAACTTCCGCGGTGTGTCTGTTGTCGCCCAAACACTTCATAGCCAATACAGCCTGCTGACGTTTGCCAGTAGCTGCCCCATAATGGGAGACCTGGTGTGCAACAGTGGCAGCTGCGGATGGAGTGGTTGTGCGACTGCGGTCTGTGGACGAGCTCTCGCTTCTGCAGGAGGACGAAGAGGAGGAGGAGGGGGTGCGAACGGCTACAGCCAATTGTTTCCTAGACCGTGGGCTAGGCAGAACTGTCCCAAACTTGCTGTCCCCTGTGGACCCTGCATCCACCACATTTACCCAGTGTGCCGTGATGGACACGTAACGTCCCTGGCCATGCCTACTGGTCCATGCATCTGTTGTCAGGTGCACCTTTGTGCTCACAGATTGCCTGAGTGCATGGACGATGCGCTCTTTAACATGCTGGTGGAGGGCTGGGATGGCTTTTCTGGAAAAAAAGTGTCTACTGGGTAGCTCGTAGCGTGGTACAGCGTAGTCCATCAGGGCTTTGAAAGCTTCGCTTTCAACTAACCGGTAGGGCATCATCTCTAACGAGATTAGTCTAGCTATGTGTGCGTTCAAACCCTGTGTACGCGGATGCGAGGCTAAGTACTTCCTTTTTCTAACCATAGTCTCATGTAGGGTGAGCTGGACTGGAGAGCTGGAGATCGTGGAACTAGCGGGGGTGCCGGTGGACATGGCAGACTGAGAGACGGTGGGAGATGGTATTGTTGCCACCGGTGCCCTAGATGCAGTGTTTCCTACTACGAAACTGGTGATTCCCTGACCCTGACGGCTTTGGCCTGGCAAAGAAACCTGCACAGATACTGCAGGTGGTGCGGAAAATGGTGGCCCTACACTGCCTGAAGGGATGTTGCGTTGCTGACTAGCTTCATTGGCCGAGGGTGCTACAACCTTAAGGGACGTTTGGTAGTTAGTCCAGGCTTGCAAATGCATGGTGGTTAAATGTCTATGCATGCAACTTGTATTGAGACTTTTCAGATTCTGTCCTCTGCTTAAGGTAGTTGAACATTTTTGACAGATGACTTTGCGCTGATCAATTGGATGTTGTTTAAAAAAATGCCAGACTGCACTCTTTCTAGCATCGGATACCTTTTCAGGCATTGCAGACTGAGCTTTAACCGGATGGCCACGCTGTCCTCCAACAGGTTTTAGCTTTGCCACGCGTTTTGGGCAAGATACGGGCCCGGCAGATGGAACCTGTTGCGATGTTGATGCCTGCTGTGGCCCCTCCTCCTCCGCTTCAGAACTGCTGCCGCCTGCACCCTGTTCCCCCAATGGCTGCCAATCGGGGTCAAGAACTGGGTCATCTATTACCTCTTCTTGTAGCTCGTGTGCAACTTCGTCTGTGTCACCGTGTCGGTCAGTGGTATAGCGTTCGTGATGGGGCAACATAGTCTCATCAGGGTCTGATTCTTGATCAGCACCCTGCGAGGGCAATGTTGTGGTCTGAGTCAAAGGACCAGCATAGTAGTCTGGCTGTGGCTGTGCATCAGTGCACTCCATGTCAGATTCAACTTGTAATGGGCATGGACTGTTAACTGCTTCACTTTCTAAGCCAGGGACGGTATGTGTAAAGAGCTCCATGGAGTAACCCGTTGTGTCGCCTGCTGCATTCTTCTCTGTTGTTGTTTTTGCTGAAGAGGACAAGGAAGCGACTTGTCCCTGACCGTGAACATCCACTAACGACGCACTGCTTTGACATTTACCAGTTTCACGAGAGGAGGCAAAAGAGCTAGAGGCTGAGTCAGCAAGTTAAGCCAAAACTTGCTCTTGCTGCTCCGGCTTTAAAAGCGGTTTTCCTACTCCCAGAAAAGGGAGTGTTCGAGGCCTTGTGTAGCCAGACGACGAACCTGGCTCCACAGCTCCAGACTTAGGTGCAATATTTTTTTTCCCACGACCAGCTGATGCTCCACCACTACCACTACCCTCATTACCAGCTGACAATGAACGCCCCCGGCCACGACCTCTTCCACCATACTTCCTCATTGTTTTAAAAACGTAAACAAACTAACGGTATTTGTTGCTGTCACACAAATTACACGGTGAGCTATAACTTCAGTATGATTTAGCTACCCCTTTACAGGTGAGTGAGACCACAACGAAAATCAGGCACAATGTTACACACTCTGTTGTTGGTGGCAACAAATGAGAGAGATGCCACACACGCAGGACTGTCACTGAAGCACAAATGTAAATATTAATCTCCCACTGATTTGATTTTTTTTTTTTTTTTCAGGGAGACTTTAGGAAAAAAAAAATAGAATAAAATGATTTTTTCAGGAAGAATTTAGAAACCAAAGAAAATAAAATGATTTTTTCAGGGAGAATTTAGAAAACAAATAAAACAAAAAAAGGCTTTCTATGGCCCACTGAGTGAGAGATGACGCACACAGGAGTCAGGAGTGGCACACAAGCCCAGAGGCCAATATTTATCTCCCACTGATTGATGTAGTGATTTTTTCAGGTAGATTTTGGAACCCAAATCAAGCTAAAAAAAATAATAGGCTTTCTATGGCCCACAATTGGAGAGAGAGAGAGAGATGGCACACCCAGGAGTCAAGACTGGCACACAAGCAGAAAGGGCAATATTAATCTCCCACTGATTTGTTTTTTTTTGTTTTTTTTCAGGGGGACTTTAGGAAAAAAAAAATAGAATAAAATGATTTTTTCAGGAAGAATTTAGAAACCAAATAAAATAAAATGATTTTTTCAGGGAGAATTTAGAAAACAAATAAAACAAAAAAAGGCTTTCTATGGCCCACTGAGTGAGAGATGACGCACACAGGAGTCAGGAGTGGCACACAAGCCCAGAGGCCAATATTTATCTCCCACTTTTTTTTTTTTGTTCCAGGGAAAATTTATAAACCCAATAAAAAAAATAATAAATAGGCTTTCTATGGCCCACTATCTGAGAGACAGAGAGAGATGGCACGCTTAGGACTGGCACACAAGCCCAAAGGCCAATATTAATCTCCCTTTTTTTTTTAAGGGAGAATTTATAAAACCAAAAAAAAATAAATAAATAGGCTTTCTATGGCCCACTATTTGTGAGAGAGATGGCACGCTCAGGACTGGCACACAAGCCCAGAGGCCAATATTAATCTCCCACTTTTTTTTTTTTTTCCAGGGAAAATTTTTAAACCCAATAAAAAAAATAAAAAATAAATAGGCTTTCTATGGCCCACTATCTGAGAGAGAGAGATGGCACGCTTAGGACTGGCACACAAGCCCAAAGGCCAATATTAATCTCCCACTGATTGATTTATTGATTTTTTCAGGTAGAATTTAGAACCCAAATAAAGCAAAAAAAAAAAAAAAAAGGGGCTTTCTATGGCCCACTGAGTGAGTGATGATGCACACAGGAGTCAGGAGTGGCACACAAGCCCTGAGGCCAATATTTTTCTCCCACTGATTGATGTAGTGATTTTTTCAGGTAGATTTTAGAACCAAAATCAAGCAAAAAAATAAATAGGCTTTCTATGGCCCACTGAGTGAGTGATGATGCACACAGGAGTCAAGAGTGGCACACAAGCCCTGAGGCCAATATTTTTCTCCCACTGATTGATGTAGTGATTTTTTCAGGTAGATTTTATAACCCAAATCAAGCAAAAAAATAAATAGGCTTTCTATGGCCCACTGACTGAGAGATGACACAGACAGGGATGGCACTCTAGCAGAAATGTCAATCTTAAGCCCCCGTCACACATAGCGAGATCGCTAGCGAGATCGCTGCTGAGTCACAAGTTTTGTGACGCAACAGCGACCTCAGTAGCGATCTCGTTATGTGTGACACGTAGCAGCGATCAGGCCCCTGCTGTGAGATCGCTGGTCGTGTCGGAATGGCCTGGACCATTTTTTGATCGTTGAGGTCCCGCTGGGTAGCACACATCGCTGTGTTTGACACCTTACCAACGACCTCGCTGACAGGACGTCCCATTGAATCGTCATGAAATAGCATCGTTGTACAGGTCGCTGCAGGTCGCCGCATCGCTGCTGCGTCGTTGGGGAGATCGCACTGTGTGACATCTCACCAGCGACCACATAGCGACACAGCAACGATCCCTGACAGGTCATATCGTTGTCGGGATCGCTGTAGCGTCGCTAAGTGTGACGGGGCCTTAAATCTCCCACAAAAAAAAAAAAAAAAACAGGGAGTGTCCTTCAATTACTATCTCCCTGCAGTAATCTCAGCCAGGTATGGCAGGCAGTAATAAGGAGTGGACTGATGCACAAATTAAATAAAAAGTGTGTACAAACCAAAAAGATAGCTGTGCAGAAAGGAAGGAACAAGAGGATTTGTGCTTTGAAAAAAGCAGTTGGTTTGCACAGCGGCGTACACACAGCAATGCAGCTATCAGGGAGCCTTCTAGGGCAGCCCAATGAGCTACAGCGCTGAGGGGAAAAAAAAAAAAAATGTAGCTTCCACTGTCCCTGCACACCGAAGGTGGTGTTGGGCAGTGGAAATCGCTACAGCACAAGCGGTTTGGTGGTTAATGGACCCTGCCTAACGCTATCCCTGCTTCTGACGAAGCGGCAGCAACCTCTCCCTAAGCTCAGATCAGCAGCAGTAACATGGCGGTTGGCGGGAACTCCCCTTTATAGCCCCTGTGACGCCGCAGACAGCAAGCCAATCACTGCAATTCCCTTCTCTAAGATGGTGGGGACCAGGACCTATGTCATCACGCTGCCCACACTCTGCGTTTACCTTCATTGGCTGAGAAATGGCGCTTTTCGCGTCATTGAAACGCGACTTTGGCGCGAAAGTCGCGTACCGCATGGCCGACCCCGCACAGGGGTCGGATCGGGTTTCATGAAACCCGACTTTGCCAAAAGTCGGCGACTTTTGAAAATGAACGACCCGTTTCGCTCAACCCTAGTTAGGACTGCTCTGATAAGGGTATACCGTGAAGATTGGTAGAGCAGCTTAGTATACATTTTTTGCAAAAAACGTATCAACCAAATACCCTGTATTTTACATCTTTTACTAGCACTTGCGGATTACTGCAACATTTTTTCAAACTGAGTGTTTTTGGTTTTACTATTCTCTTTTGTGTCTTCAGGTTTCTTGGTGGTGTGTGAACATGATCATACAGACTTGTTCACTGTGCAAGTAGCCCATGTGTTCCTGTTTCCATAATTGTTCTCTTGTGTCTACAAGACTGGGGAGTTCCACCACTCCTCTTGGGCTATCTGCACAAAAGCTGTTCTACCCTGTATGCACACATGGATTTTTCCTCTCTGAACCCTGTTCACACAGGTTATATACAGATGATCAGGTTTTTAAATACATCAGATAGGGATTGCATACATTAGTTAGGACTGCTCTGATAAGGGTATACCGTGAAGATTGGTAGAGCAGCTTAGTATACATTTTTTGCAAAAAACGTATCAACCAAATAACCTGTATTTTACATCTTTTACTAGCACTTGCGGATTACTGCAACATTTTTTCAAACTGAGTGTTTTTGGTTTTACTATTCTCTTTTGTGTCTTCAGGTTTCTTGGTGGTGTGTGAACATGATCATACAGACTTGTTCACTGTGCAAGTAGCCCATGTGTTCCTGTTTCCATAATTGGTCTCTTGTGTCTACAAGACTGGGGAGTTCCACCACTCCTCTTGGGCTATCTGCACAAAAGCTGTTCTACCCTGTATGCACACATGGATTTTTCCTCTCTGAACCCTGTTCACACAGGTTATATACAGATGATCAGGTTTTTAAATACATCAGATAGGGATTGCATACATTAGTTAGGACTGCTCTGATAAGGGTATACCGTGAAGATTGGTAGAGCAGCTTAGTATACAGTTTTTGCAAAAAACGTATCAACCAAATACCCTGTATTTTACATCTTTTACTAGCACTTGCGGATTACTGCAACATTTTTTCAAACTGAGTGTTTTTGGTTTTACTATTCTCTTTTGTGTCTTCAGGTTTCTTGGTGGTGTGTGAACATGATCATACAGACTTGTTCACTGTGCAAGTAGCCCATGTGTTCCTGTTTCCATAATTGTTCTCTTGTGTCTACAAGACTGGGGAGTTCCACCACTCCTCTTGGGCTATCTGCACAAAAGCTGTTCTACCCTGTATGCACACATGGATTTTTCCTCTCTGAACCCTGTTCACACAGGTTATATACAGATGATCAGGTTTTTAAATACATCAGATAGGGATTGCATACATTAGTTAGGACTGCTCTGATAAGGGTATACCGTGAAGATTGGTAGAGCAGCTTAGTATACATTTTTTGCAAAAAACGTATCAACCAAATACCCTGTATTTTACATCTTTTACTAGCACTTGCGGATTACTGCAACATTTTTTCAAACTGAGTGTTTTTGGTTTTACTATTCTCTTTTGTGTCTTCAGGTTTCTTGGTGGTGTGTGAACATGATCATACAGACTTGTTCACTGTGCAAGTAGCCCATGTGTTCCTGTTTCCATAATTGTTCTCTTGTGTCTACAAGACTGGGGAGTTCCACCACTCCTCTTGGGCTATCTGCACAAAAGCTGTTCTACCCTGTATGCACACATGGATTTTTCCTCTCTGAACCCTGTTCACACAGGTTATATACAGATGATCAGGTTTTTAAATACATCAGATAGGGATTGCATACATTAGTTAGGACTGCTCTGATAAGGGTATACCGTGAAGATTGGTAGAGCAGCTTAGTATACATTTTTTGCAAAAAACGTATCAACCAAATACCCTGTATTTTACATCTTTTACTAGCACTTGCGGATTACTGCAACATTTTTTCAAACTGAGTGTTTTTGGTTTTACTATTCTCTTTTGTGTCTTCAGGTTTCTTGGTGGTGTGTGAACATGATCATACAGACTTGTTCACTGTGCAAGTAGCCCATGTGTTCCTGTTTCCATAATTGTTCTCTTGTGTCTACAAGACTGGGGAGTTCCACCACTCCTCTTGGGCTATCTGCACAAAAGCTGTTCTACCCTGTATGCACACATGGATTTTTCCTCTCTGAACCCTGTTCACACAGGTTATATACAGATGATCAGGTTTTTAAATACATCAGATAGGGATTGCATACATTAGTTAGGACTGCTCTGATAAGGGTATACCGTGAAGATTGGTAGAGCAGCTTAGTATACATTTTTTGCAAAAAACGTATCAACCAAATACCCTGTATTTTACATCTTTTACTAGCACTTGCGGATTACTGCAACATTTTTTCAAACTGAGTGTTTTTGGTTTTACTATTCTCTTTTGTGTCTTCAGGTTTCTTGGTGGTGTGTGAACATGATCATACAGACTTGTTCACTGTGCAAGTAGCCCATGTGTTCCTGTTTCCATAATTGTTCTCTTGTGTCTACAAGACTGGGGAGTTCCACCACTCCTCTTGGGCTATCTGCACAAAAGCTGTTCTACCCTGTATGCACACATGGATTTTTCCTCTCTGAACCCTGTTCACACAGGTTATATACAGATGATCAGGTTTTTAAATACATCAGATAGGGATTGCATACATTAGTTAGGACTGCTCTGATAAGGGTATACCGTGAAGATTGGTAGAGCAGCTTAGTATACATTTTTTGCAAAAAACGTATCAACCAAATACCCTGTATTTTACATCTTTTACTAGCACTTGCGGATTACTGCAACATTTTTTCAAACTGAGTGTTTTTGGTTTTACTATTCTCTTTTGTGTCTTCAGGTTTCTTGGTGGTGTGTGAACATGATCATACAGACTTGTTCACTGTGCAAGTAGCCCATGTGTTCCTGTTTCCATAATTGTTCTCTTGTGTCTACAGTGGGGCAAAAAAGTATTTAGTCAGTCAGCATTAGTGCAAGTTCCACCACTTAAAAAGATGAGAGGCGTCTGTAATTTACATCATAGGTAGACCTCAACTATGGGAGACAAACTGAGAAAAAAAAATCCAGAAAATCACATTGTCTGTTTTTTTAACATTTTATTTGCATATTATGGTGGAAAATAAGTATTTGGTCAGAAACAAAATTTCATCTCAATACTTTGTAATATATCCTTTGTTGGCAATGACAGAGGTCAAATGTTTTCTGTAAGTCTTCACAAGGTTGCCACACTCTGTTGTTGGTATGTTGGCCCATTCCTCCATGCAGATCTCCTCTAGAGCAGTGATGTTTTTGGCTTTTCGCTTGGCAACACGGACTTTCAACTCCCTCCAAAGGTTTTCTATAGGGTTGAGATCTGGAGACTGGCTAGGCCACTCCAGGACCTTGAAATGCTTCTTACGAAGCCAATCCTTCATTGCCCTGGCGGTGTGCTTTGGATCATTATCATGTTGAAAGACCCAGCCACGTTTCATCTTCAATGCCCTTGCTGATGGAAGGAGGTTTGCACTCAAAATCTCACGATACATGGCCCCATTCATTCTTTCATGTACCCGGATCAGTCGTCCTGGCCCCTTTGCAGAGAAACAGCCCCAAAGCATGATGTTTCCACCACCATGCTTTACAGTAGGTATGGTGTTTGATGGATGCAACTCAGTATTCTTTTTCCTCCAAACACGACAAGTTGTGTTTCTACCAAACAGTTCCAGTTTGGTTTCATCAGACCATAGGACATTCTCCCAAAACTCATCTGGATTATCCAAATGCTCTCTAGCAAACTTCAGACGGGCCCGGACATGTACTGGCTTAAGCAGTGGGACACGTCTGGCACTGCAGGATCTGAGTCCATGGTGGCATAGTGTGTTACTTATGGTAGGCCTTGTTACATTGGTCCCAGCTCTCTGCAGTTCATTCACTAGGTCCCCCCGCGTGGTTCTGGGATTTTTGCTTACCGTTCTTGTGATCATTCTGACCCCACGGGGTGGGATTTTGCGTGGAGCCCCAGATCGAGGGAGATTATCAGTGGTCTTGTATGTCTTCCATTTTCTAATTATTGCTCCCACTGTTGATTTCTTCACTCCAAGCTGGTTGGCTATTGCAGATTCAGTCTTCCCAGCCTGGTGCAGGGCTACAATTTTGTTTCTGGTGTCCTTTGACAGCTCTTTGGTCTTCACCATAGTGGAGTTTGGAGTCAGACTGTTTGAGGGTGTGCACAGGTGTCTTTTTATACTGATAACAAGTTTAAACAGGTGCCATTACTACAGGTAATGAGTGGAGGAAAGAGGAGACTCTTAAAGAAGAAGCTACAGGTCTGTGAGAGCCAGAAATCTTGATTGTTTGTTTCTGACCAAATACTTATTTTCCACCATAATATGCAAATAAAATGTTAAAAAAAACAGACAATGTGATTTTCTGGATTTTTTTTTCTCAGTTTGTCTCCCATAGTTGAGGTCTACCTATGATGTAAATTACAGACGCCTCTCATCTTTTTAAGTGGTGGAACTTGCACTATTGCTGACTGACTAAATACTTTTTTGCCCCACTGTACAAGACTGGGGAGTTCCACCACTCCTCTTGGGCTATCTGCACAAAAGCTGTTCTACCCTGTATGCACACATGGATTTTTCCTCTCTGAACCCTGTTCACACAGGTTATATACAGATGATCAGGTTTTTAAATACATCAGATAGGGATTGCATACATTAGTTAGGACTGCTCTGATAAGGGTATACCGTGAAGATTGGTAGAGCAGCTTAGTATACATTTTTTGCAAAAAACGTATCAACCAAATACCCTGTATTTTACATCTTTTACTAGCACTTGCGGATTACTGCAACATTTTTTCAATCTGAGTGTTTTTGGTTTTACTATTCTCTTTTGTGTCTTCAGGTTTCTTGGTGGTGTGTGAACATGATCATACAGACTTGTTCACTGTACAAGTAGCCCATGTGTTCCTGTTTCCATAATTGTTCTCTTGTGTCTACAAGACTGGGGAGTTCCACCACTCCTCTTGGGCTATCTGCACAAAAGCTGTTCTACCCTGTATGCACACATGGATTTTTCCTCTCTGAACCCTGTTCACACAGGTTATATACAGATGATCAGGTTTTTAAATACATCAGATAGGGATTGCATACATTAGTTAGGACTGCTCTGATAAGGGTATACCGTGAAGATTGGTAGAGCAGCTTAGTATACATTTTTTGCAAAAAACGTATCAACCAAATACCCTGTATTTTACATCTTTTACTAGCACTTGCGGATTACTGCAACATTTTTTCAAACTGAGTGTTTTTGGTTTTACTATTCTCTTTTGTGTCTTCAGGTTTCTTGGTGGTGTGTGAACATGATCATACAGACTTGTTCACTGTGCAAGTAGCCCATGTGTTCCTGTTTCCACAAGTTTTGTTATCAGTAGTATTTATGGTCACCTTCTTGTATTCTACATATTATATGCACCTTGGCACTTTCTAATTCTGTCTACCGAATTGCACCTCTATTACGTTGTTTATGAACACTGGCACTTTCAAATATAAATAAATATGTATGATCATCTTGAATATATACTTCTCTCTTTTTGTGTTTATATGATAGTTCCTTTTTTGTTTATAGGAAGCAGATCTTTAAAGGCACTGGCACTTTAACTTTAGCTCACGATATTATATCCACTTATTTCACTTATTTTGCTTCATGACGGTGGCTTTCTCGTCCTCACAAGCTTCTGGAAGTTCAAACCAGCTGTCCACATGCGTTCCATGGATGCTGGTCGCCTTGCACCTTCATGGAAGCTCCATTACCCTATGATGGGGTGTGGATTACGCGTCAATATCACCAGCATCATCTGGTCTTCTAACTGTGACTGAAGTCTATTGGTTGACTTTTCACATAAGTAGGCTGCTGCCCCTCACCCTGACATGCCCATGGAAGAAGCCAATGATGAAACGCGCGTTGGGGTGAGTGAACGCTACACCTGACATCTCTTCATATCCTGCTTTCATCCTACTGACAGGTAAAACACTTTGGGCTATATGGTACTTTTATTATCAATTTTGTTGCTTCAATATATTATTATTTATTTATATAGCACCATTAATTCCATGGTGCTGTACATGTGAAAAGGGATTACATACAGGGTTATATTATTAACCGTAAACAAATTTACAGTGACAGACTGGTACAGAGGGGAGAGGACCCTGTCCTTGCGGACTTACATTCTTCGGGATACTGGGGAAGAGACAGGGGGTCGGTGTGCTGCAGCACTGGTGTGGTGAGGCGGCAGCTCGGGTGGTTAGTGGCGACGCGGCAACTCAGGGGGTTGGTGATGTGGAAGCTCAGGTGGTTGGTGACATGGCAGCAGCTCGGGTGGTTGGTCACGTGGCGGCAGCTCGGGTTGTTGGTGATGTTGCGGCAGAATGGTTATTGCAGGCTGTAGGCTTTCCTGAAGAGATGGGTTTTCAGGTTCCGTCTGAAGGATCCGAGGGTGGTGGATAATCGGACATGTTGAGGTGTGGAATTCTAGAGGATGGGGGATATTCGGGAGAAATCTTGGAGGTGGTTGTGTGAGGAGAGTAGGAGGTCTTGGGAGGATCGAAGATTACGTGAGGGAAGATAGTGGGAGATTAGTTCAGCGATATAGGGAGGGGACAGGTTGTGGATGGCTTTGAAGATCAGTGTTAGTAGTTTGAACTGGATTCATTGGGGAATTGGGAGCCAGTGGAGGGATTTGCAGAGGGGTGGAGCAGGGGAGTAGCGAGAAAAAAGGTGGATTAGCCAAGCAGCAGAGTTGAGGACAAACTGGAGTGGCGCAAGGGAGTTAGCGGGGAAGCCACAGAGGAGGGTGTCGCAGTAATCGAGGCGGGAGATGATGAGGGCATGCACAAGAGTTTTAGTAGATTGTGGGCTGAGGAAGGGACGGATTCTGGCAATATTTTTGAGTTGGAGGCGACAGGCAAGAGTTTGGATGTGTGGTTTAAAGGACAGGGCAGAATCGAGAGTTACCCCGAGGCAGCGGATTTCAGGTGCGAGAGAGAGCGTAATGCCATTTACCATAATAGATAGATCAGGTAGGGGGGATACGCGATATGGGGGAAAGATGATGAGTTCGGTTTTGTCTACATTGAGTTTTAGGAAGCGAGAGTTGAAGAAGGAGGATATGTCTGACAGACACTCCAGGATTCTAGACAGAAGAGAGGCGACATCTGAGCCAGAGAGGTAGATCTGAGTGTCGTCCGCATATAGGTGGTACTGGAAGCCATGGGACTTTGAGTTGTCCTAGGCCAAGCGTATAGATGGAAAAAAGTAGAGACCGTAGAACAGCACCTTGAGGGACTCGAACAGAGAGGGGGCGGGGTGAGGAGGTAGTGTGGGAGTGGGAAATGCTAAATGTGCGGTCGGAAAGGTATGAGGCAATCCAGGACAGGGCAAGGCCTTTGATGCCGAGGGAAGAAAGAATCTGTAGCAGTAGGCAGTGGTCGACTGTGTCGAAAGCAGAGGACAGTTCGAGAAGAAGTCATTAGTAATTTTGGTCAGAGCAGTTTCGGTGGAGTGGTGGGGGCTGAAGCCAGATTGGAGGTTGTCAAGGAGAGAGTTAGATGAGAGGTGGAAGGAAAGTTGACCATGGACATGCTGCTCAAGGAGTTTGGAAGCAAACGGAAGCAGTGATATGGGGCGATAGCTGGGCATAGCAGTTGTGTCAAGGTTAGGCTGCCTGTTTTGTCATATTTTCTCTCTATTACTATTATTATTATTAATAATAATATTAACCTTGCAGTATGTTAGGGCATGTTAGGTTAGGCTATGGGTTGAACTAGATGGACTTATAGTCTTCCTTCAACCTTAATAACTATGTAACTATGTAACTATGTATGCCTGAATTGGCTGTGACAATATACATCAACCTTCCTAGATACATGATTTTCCCACTTTAGCCCCACTTAGGTTTAGACAGGATTATTTATGTCATTACATACCGCTCAGTTGACATTCTATTCCCTCCTTTTTCATAAGTGAACCATATTGTTATTGATACTGTATACATTTGCTATATAGTATATCGTATTAGGGAAATACATCAATAGTTTTATTTCTTTAGTGGTGATTAATCATATGGGTGAGTCCCTAGATTTCATCTACACAGTACATCTACTTTTGATAATCGCCATTTTACAATATAAACTGTAACATACTGTTCAGTTATTGTCAGGATTTAATAGCATCCCCTTTATGAGGCACTCTGTGGTTTTTATTGTCATTGTTTTTATTAGTATTAATAAAGATTGATTTTAGAATATTGATGTATCTTTTCTTTACTCTAGATAGCATTAGTAGCCAAAGTATGGGTTTAATTAGTGCCATTAACCTAATTTTTTGGATATTGTGGTAATTTGCGTAATGGCAGTGTCTGACCATGCTGGAACATGGTATGATTAAACCACAGCTCCTGGGCAGGGGAGGAAGGAGAAGAGAGTATACAGACAGGACAGCACAGGATCACAGCTGACTCTCTCTGTGAGGTAAAACTTTGCTTAAAAACAGGCAGTGAAATGTTTTGCCTCACAAAAAGAATCAGCTGTGATCCCGTGTTGTCCAGTCTGTATACTCTCTTACTTCTTTCCCTGCCCAGGAGCTGCGGTATGATCAGACCATGTACACAGTACACAGCAGGGGCACGTTTCTAAGATTATCTTGGCACAGGAACATTTTATTTAAATACATCCAATTGTGTAAATTATTTTTATTCTGAAAGAACTATTAATTAAAATGTAGATTGTTCTTGGGAAAAACCTATTTAAATGCTGCTGTCAGAGGTTGATGCATGCAGCCAGCGTCTGATTCATGCTGCACACGGTTTGGGCAGCTTTAATCTAATGACCGCTTCCCTATAAAGTTCTTATCTAGTTTTAAAACTTTACAAAAATGAAACTTTCTTCAGTATGACCTCAGCAATAAGACGAAAGTTGAGGACCAAACATCTCCTACTGATTGATAGAGAACACTGAAGGGTGACCTTTATCAAAAGGATTTAAGAAAAAATATATAAATCCTTCAGAAATGGATTAAGTATAAAGAAAAAAATCTTTGTGGCATTTGTAATCCCCTCAAAGCAAAAATGATGATTTCTGAAAAGCTGAGATGAGAAAAAAACAATGATCATCTGACATTTTAACCTGGAGGGATATCGATGGACTTTGTGGATAAGCTGCCAGAATTTTTACAAATACATCCATGAGCAGGTTGGAATAAAGTCTAACCAAACTTCTAAACATCTTGTATGTTAGTTGTCTTTTACAGCCCTGCTACTTGGTGGAGGTCTGAGTCCCTTATAGATCGCTTAAACACTCTGTACAGCAGTTTATCTCACCAGGTAGCAGCACCCCGCTAATGCATGAGCTGGACCCATAGACTTTCTATTGAGCCGCTGTCGCCAACTTAAATTTTTATTTTTTCCATTTTATCAAAAAAAATCACAGAACGACAATATTTTTTACGGACACATTGGAAATCCTTAATAAATCATTCTGATCATCACTGATACATGTCTACAGCACATAATTGTGATATCAAGACATCAGCTGTAACTGTAAAATGATGATAATTATAATCAAAATAATCTGAATACGTTTCTTCAGCTTCAACAGAATCACAAAAGCCTTATATTTTTTTTACTAGCATATCAAAAAGGTGCCTTAATTGTATGGACTGTCCTTCAATTTCTGGATGACTGGCAACCCTGGCCGTTGTGAATCTAAGAAGGTGATGGAGTCTGTCATATGCTTCCCTCCCTTTTGGACATGGTTCACATTTGATGCATGTGGTTCCAGAGCATTTGTAAATGTTAAAGGGAACGTACTGCGTTTGTAGATCATTAATAAATCAATGCAATGTAGCATAACATGCTGTTATAATCAAGATTTGATTGCATTTGAAACATATTTCATGTGTTATAGGAGTTTGAAGAAGGCACTGGAGGCTGACATCTTGTTTTCACAGCAGCAGCAGGACACCATAAGTGTCGTAATATGGCACCACATGGTCGTAGGAGATAACATTCCATTGTAATGGAACTGTCACTGCTGTGACACTCCTCTGTGGGCTGCACAATTTACAGTAGTGGGAGTGTTCTGCTGCCATATTCATGGGGCCCTTGGATCATCATCTGCTAACTAAAAATAAGCAGTACTGCTTCCAACAGAACAGATCCTAGATTGAGGGCTGACAGTAGTAAAATGCAGGGAAAAGTCAGGCAGAATAGCAGAGACATCAAGGAGTAAGGGTACCGTCACACAGTGGCACTTTTGTCGCTACGACGGTACGATCCGTGACGTTCCAGCGATATCGTTACGATATCGCTGTGTCTGACACGCAGCAGCGATCAGGGATCCTGCTGAGAATCGTACGTCGTAGCACATCGTTTGGAACTTTCTTTCGTCGCTTGATCTCCTGCTGTCATCGCTGGATCGGTGTGTGTGACACCGATCGAGCGATGCGTTCGCTTGTAACCAGGGTAAACATCGGGTTACTAAGCGCAGGGCCGCGCTTAGTAACCCGATGTTTACCCTGGTTACCAGCGTAAAGAAAAACAAACACTACATACTTACATTCCGGTGTCTGTCCCTTGCCGTCTGCTTCCCGCACTCACTGACTGCCGGCCGTAAAGTGAAAGCAGAGCACAGCGGTGACTCACAGCTGTGCTGGTGCTTTCACTTTACGGCCGGTAGTCAGTGAGTGTGGGAAGCAGACGGCAAGGGACCTGACGGACACCGGAATGGGTTAGTATGTACTGTTTGTTTTTTTACGCTGGTAACCAGGGTAAACATCGGGTTACTAAGCGCGGCCCTGCGCTTAGTAACCCGATATTTACCCTGGTTACCTGGGGACTTTGGCATCGTTGGTCGCTGGAGAGCTGTCTGTGTGACAGATCTCCAGCGACCACACTACGACTTACCAACGATCACGGCCAGGTTGTATCGCTGGTCGTGATCGTTGGTAAATCGTATAGTGTAACGGTACCCTAACAGTGTACCATTAGTATTATAGGAGCAGGAGCCTTCAGCTGCTCTGCAGGAGCTGTGATTCATCCCTAGATAAGATAAGGAGCTGCAGTGAATGGCCAGGTGTTGTAGAGGGAGGTGAGAGAATCATGTTGTCTGGGTGAGAAAGACTGATGGGAGAGAGAAAAAAAGTAGCTATTGGTGATAGCAGATCACAGGGCAGTCTCCCACAAAATGGCGCTGCCCTGTGATGCTACTCTTCATTCTGCCCCAGGGATACTAGACCACCCAAAAGGGGAGGAAAATGTGATGTCAGCAGTTACTGCCCCAATTTTGTTGCTAACAGTAAAGCTGGTAAGTCTTACTATAGCTGCTTTAGGTCTAAAACGGAAAATGCTCCCCCTTGTGATAAATATATTTATTTGTAAGAAAATATATATTTTCATATAGAAATGTTTGCAAACATTGCATTAATACATTTTAACCCCTTTCTGCCATTGGACGTAATATTCCGTCCATGTGGGGTGGGCCTTAATTCCCAAGGACGGAATATTACGTTCAGCGCGATCGGCCGCGCTCACGGGGGGAGCGCCGCCGATCGCGGCCGGGTGTCAGCTGCTTATCGCAGCTGACATCCGGCACTATGTGCCAGGAGCGGTCACGGACCGCCCCCGGCACATTAACCCCTGGCACACCGCGATCAAAGATGATCGCGATGTGCCGGCGCTGCAGGGAAGCATCGCGCAGGGAGGGGGCTCCCTGCGTGCTTCCCTGAGACCCCCGCAGCAACGCGATGTGATCGCGTTGCTCCGGGGGTCTCCTACCTCCCTCCCTGCAGTAAGTCCCGGATCCAAGATGGCCGCGGATCCGGGTCCTGCAGGGACGGAGGTGGCTTACCAAGTGCCTGCTCAGAGCAGGCACTTGGTAACGCTGCACTGCTCTCAGACAGATCGGTGATCTGTCAGAGTGCTGTGCAAACTGGCAGATCACCGATCTGTATTGTCCCCCCCTGGGACAAAGTAAAAAAGTAAAAAAAATTTCCAAGTGTGTAAAAAAAAAAAAAAAAAAATCCTAAATAATGAAAAAAAAAAAAAAATATTATTCCCATAGATACATTTCTTTATCTAAATTAAAAAAAAAAACAATAAAAGTACACATATTTAGTATCGCCGCGTCCGTAACGACCCGACTTATAAAACTGGCCCACTAGTTAACCGTAAGTAAACACCGTAAGAAAAAAAAAAAAACGAGGCAAAAAACAACGCTTTATTATCATACTGCCAAACAAAAAGTGGAATAACACGCGATCAAAAAGACAGATATAAATAACCATGGTACCGCTGAAAGCGTCATCTTGTCCCGCAAAAAATGAGCCGCCATACAGCAACATCAGCAAAAAAATAAAAAAGGTATAGTCCTCAGAATATAGCGATGCAAAAATAATTATTTTTTTCTATAAAATAGTTTTTATCGTATAAAAGCGCCAGAACATAAAAAAAATGATATAAATGAGGTGTCGCTGTAATCGTACTGAACCGAAGAATAAAACTGCTTTATCAATTTTACCAAACGCGGAACGGTATAAACGCCTCCCCCAAAAGAAATTCATGAATAGCTGGTTTTTGGTCATTCTGCCTCACAAAAATCGGAATAAAAAGCGATCAAAAAATGTCACGTGCCCGAAAATGTTACCAATAAAAACGTCAACTCGTCCCGCAAAAAACAAGACCTCACATGACTCTGTGGACTCAAATATGGAAAAATTATAGCTCTCAAAATGTGGTAACGCAAAAAATATTTTTTGCAATAAAAAGCGTCTTTCAGTGTGTGACGGCTGCCAATCATAAAAATCCGCTAAAAAACCCGCTATAAAAGTAAATGAAAAAAATGTATTTATTTCCATTTTCCCATTAGGGTTAGGGTTAGGGCTAGGGCTAGGGTTAGGGCTAGGGTTAGGGCTAGGCTTAGGGCTAGGGTTAGGGCTAGGGCTAGGGTTAGGGCTAGGGTTAGGGCTAGGGTTAGGGCTAGGGTTAGGGCTAGGGCTAGGGTTGGGACTAGGGTTAGGGCTAGGGCTAGGGTTGGGGCTAGGGTTAGGGCTAGGGTTAGGGCTAGGGTTAGGGTTAAGGCTACAGTTAGGGTTGGGGCTAAAGTTAGGGTTAGGGTTTGGATTACATTTACGGTTGGGAATAGGGTTGGGATTAGGGTTAGGGGTGTGTCTGGGTTAGAGGTGTGGTTAGGGTTACCGTTGGGATTAGGGTTAGGGGTGTGTTTGGATTAGGGTTTCAGTTATAATTGGGGGGTTTCCACTGTTTTGGTCACATCAGGGGGATCTCCAAACGCGACATGGCGACCGATCTCAATTCCATCCAATTCTGCATTGAAAAAGTAAAACAGTGCTCCTTCCCTTCCGAGCTCTCCCGTGTGCCCAAACAGGAGTTTACCCCAACATATGGGGTATCAGCGTACTCAGGACAAATTGAGCAACAACTTTTGGGGTCCAATTTTTCCTGTTACCCTTGGGAAAATACAAAACTGGGGGCTAAAAAATAATTTTTGTGGGAAAAAAAGAGATTTTTTTATTTTCACGGCTCTGCGTTATAAACTGTAGTGAAACACTTGGGGGCTCAAAGTTCTCACAACACATCTAGATAAGTTCCTTTGGGGGGTCTAGTTTCCAATATGGGGTCACTTGTGGGGGGTTTCTACTGTTTAGGTACATTAGGGGCTCTGCAAACACAATGTGACGCCTGCAGACCATTCCATCTAAGTCTGTATTCCAAATGGCGCTCCTTCCCTTCCGAGCCCTCCCATGCGCCCAAACGCTGGTTCTCCCCCACATATAGGGTATCAGCGCACTCAGGACAAATTGCACAACAACTTTTGGGGTCCAATTTCTCCTGTTACCCTCAGGAAAATACAAAACTGGGGGCTAAAAAATTATTTTTGTGGGAAAAAATGTTTGTTTTATTTTTACGGCTCTGCATTATAAACTTCTGTGAAGCTCTTATTGGGTCAAAGTGCTCACCACACATCTAGATAAGTTCCTTAGGGGGTCTACTTTTCAAAATGGTGTCACTTGTGGGGGGTTTCAATGTTTAGGTACATCAGTGGCTGTCCAAACGCAACATGGCGTCCCATCTCAATTCCTGTCAATTTTGCATTGAAAGGTCAAACGGCGCTCCTTCCCTTCCGAGCTCTCCCATGCGCCCAAACAATGGTTTACCCCCACATATGGGTATCAGAGTACTCAGGACAAATTGTGCCACAACTTTTGTGGTCCAATTTCTTCTCTTACCATTGGGAAAATAAAAAAGTGGGGGCGAAAAGATAATTTTTGTGAAAAAAATGATTTTTTATTTTTACGGTTCTGCATTATAAACTTCTGTGAAGCACTTGGTGGGTCAAAGTGCTCACCACACCTCTAGATAAGTTCCTTAGGGGGTCTACTTTCCAAAATGGTGTCACTTGTGGGGGGTTTCAATGTTTAGGCACATCAGTGGCTCTCCAAACGCAACATGGCGTCCCATCTCAATTCCAGTCAATTTTGCATTGAAAGGTCAAACGGCGCTCCTTCCCTTCCGAGCTCTCCCATGCGCCCAAACAATGGTTTACCCCCACATATGGGGTATCAGAGTACTCAGGACAAATTGTGCCACAACTTTTGTGGTCCAATTTCTTCTCTTACCATTGGGAAAATAAAAAATTGGGGGCGAAAAGATAATTTTTGTGAAAACAAATGATTTTTTATTTTTACGGCTCTGCATTATAGACTTCTGTGAAGCACTTGGTGGGTCAAAGTGCTCACCACACCTCTAGATAAGTTCCTTAGGGGGTCTACTTTCCAAAATGGTGTCACTTGTGGGGGGTTTCAATGTTTAGGCACATCAGTGGCTCTCCAAACGCAACATGGCGTCCCATCTCAATTCCAGTCAATTTTGCATTGAAAAGTCAAATGGCGCTCCTTCCCTTCCGAGCTCTGCCATGCGCCCAAACTGTGGTTAACCCCCACATATGGGGTATCAGCGTACTCAGGACAAATTGTACAACAAGGTTTTGGGTCCATTTTCTCCTGTAACCCTTGGTAAAATAAATCAAATTGGAGCTGAAATAAATTTTTTGTGAAAAAAAGTTAAATGTTAATTTTTATTTAAACATTCCAAAAATTCATGTGAAGCACCTGAAGGGTTAATAAACTTCTTGAATGTGGTTTTGAGAACCTTGAGGGGTGCAGTTTTTAGAATGGTCTCACACTTGGGTATTTTCTATCATATAGACCCCTCAAAATGACTTCAAATGAGATGTGGTCCCTAAAATAAAATGGTGTTGTAAAAATGAGAAATTGCTGGTCAACTTTTAACCCTTATAACTCCCTAACAAAAAATTTTTGGTTCCAAAATTGTGCTGATGTAAAGTAGACATGTGGGAAATGTTACTTATTAAGTATTTTGTGTGACATATCTCTGTGATTTAATTGCATAAAAATTCAAAGTTGGAAAATTGCGAAATTTTCAAAATTTTCGCCAAATTTCCGTTTTTTTTCACAAATAAACGCAGGTAATATCTAAGAAATTTTACCACTATCATGAAGTACAATATGTCACGAGAAAACAATGTCAGAATCACCCGGATCCGTTGAAGCGTTCCAGAGTTATAACCTCATAAAGGGACAGTGGTCAGAATTGTAAAAATTGGCCCGGTCCATAACGTGCAAACCACCCTTGGGGGTAAAGGGGTTAATTACTGTTTTAAGCTTAATTTCACCAAAAAACAAACTACAAGAAAACTGGTGGCACCTTCCCTTTAATGTGTTTATGTACTGTAATGTGAATGTATTTGATATGTATCATGCACATAATTAGGGATAAAAGGTAGTATAGGACAATAGTGGGATTAGAATAGAGGGGGGGGGGGGCATACTAGAGACAGGATATAAGAGTATTAGCTTGGATATAACCAGCATAGGGTTTTCCAGGCTGGGAGGAGTTACAGAGTAGTGTAGTGCAGAACATTGGGGATATAAAGAAGACACTTCCTGGTTAGAGAGCAGAGCCTGGGCAGCCATGCCCAGGGCAAGCTGAGATGCAGCAGTGAACTGGGACATCTGACAGCCATGGGGATAAGGTTGTTCCGGCAAGAAGGTGCCCCAGGCTGTGTGTCATGCGGGCAGTCCCCAGCTTAAACAGGACAGTTCCAAGGAGGATCCGAAGCTTACTTCAGGGATTAGGTGAAGCTGAGATGGCGATCCTGTTACCCTTTCAGCTGGACCAGAGGAATGGCAGGAAACTGGTGGGCCGTACGGCACGGACGAGACAAGATTGTCTGCAAAGAGCAGTGATTGCTGGAAAAGGACAGGGTTTGTCTGGAAAGAGCAGAGATTGCTGGAAAAAGGCAGAGGTTACAAGAAGCGAGGCAGAGATTGCCAGGAAGAACAGAGGTTGCCGGGAAGGCAGGGAAAGCCTTAGAAATGTCACTCTGTTTACACTGTGCCACATATGTACTGAAAACCCTGTTATTTACTAAAGTTGAACTGTTTGGAATGAATAATGAGTCTGGAGTGGTCTGTGAGACCCATGGATCTGGTGCCAGAGTGACAGAAGATTAGGGGACTCCAGCAACTAATGCGAGTGTCCTGTTGTGCACATTACACACACGACAGAAGGAACTTAGTTGTGAGGCGCCAGGGTATGGGAACACTACAGCTCGTTGCCACGACTACTGCCCTGGCCGCCTTACATGAACACTTATGCATTGGCTGGCTGCTTCCACAGTAAGATTTGAGCAATTATTAAGAGTCTCAGATATCAACCCCTCCAATTAACAGGTCGTTTAAAGAAGCACTCTCATCAAATTTGTTATTGTTTTAATATATTGCAGTCCTGATATTATATACAGCGGGGCAAAAAAGTATTTAGTCAGTCAGCAATAGTGCAAGTTCCACCACTTAAAAAGATGAGAGGCGTCTGTAATTTACATCATAGGTAGACCTCAACTATGGGAGACAAACTGAGAAAAAAAAATCCAGAAAATCACATTGTCTGTTTTTTGAACATTTTATTTGCATATTATGGTGGAAAATAAGTATTTGGTCAGAAACAAACAATCAAGATTTCTGGCTCTCACAGACCTGTAACTTCTTCTTTAAGAGTCTCCTCTTTCCTCCACTCATTACCTGTAGTAATGGCACCTGTTTAAACTTGTTATCAGTATAAAAAGACACCTGTGCACACCCTCAAACAGTCTGACTCCAAACTCCACTATGGTGAAGACCAAAGAGCTGTCAAAGGACACCAGAAACAAAATTGTAGCCCTGCACCAGGCTGGGAAGACTGAATCTGCAATAGCCAACCAGCTTGGAGTGAAGAAATCAACAGTGGGAGCAATAATTAGAAAATGGAAGACATACAAGACCACTGATAATCTCCCTCAATCTGGGGCTCCACGCAAAATCCCACCCCGTGGGGTCAGAATGATCACAAGAACGGTGAGCAAAAATCCCAGAACCACGCGGGGGGACCTAGTGAATGAACTGCAGAGAGCTGGGACCAAAGTAACAAGGCCTACCATAAGTAACACACTGTGCCACCATGGACTCAGATCCTGCAGTGCCAGACGTGTCCCACTGCTTAAGCCAGTACATGTCCGGGCCCGTCTGAAGTTTGCTAGAGAGCATTTGGATGATCCAGAGGAGTTTTGGGAGAATGTCCTATGGTCTGATGAAACCAAACTGGAACTGTTTGGTAGAAACACAACTTGTCGTGTTTGGAGGAAAAAGAATACTGAGTTGCATCCATCAAACACCATACCTACTGTAAAGCATGGTGGTGGAAACATCATGCTTTGGGGCTGTTTCTCTGCAAAGGGGCCAGGACGACTGATCCGGGTACATGAAAGAATGAATGGGGCCATGTATCGTGAGATTTTGAGTGCAAACCTCCTTCCATCAGCAAGGGCATTGAAGATGAAACGTGGCTGGGTCTTTCAACATGACAATGATCCAAAGCACACCGCCAGGGCAACGCAGGAGTGGCTTCGTAAGAAGCATTTCAAGGTCCTGGAGTGGCCTAGCCAGTCTCCAGATCTCAACCCTATAGAAAACCTTTGGAGGGAGTTGAAAGTCCGTGTTGCCAAGCGAAAAGCCAAAAACATCACTGCTCTAGAGGAGATCTGCATGGAGGAATGGGCCAACATACCAACAACAGTGTGTGGCAACCTTGTGAAGACTTACAGAAAACGTTTGACCTCTGTCATTGCCAACAAAGGATATATTACAAAGTATTGAGATGAAATTTTGTTTCTGACCAAATACTTATTTTCCACCATAATATGCAAATAAAATGTTAAAAAAACAGACAATGTGATTTTCTGGATTTTTTTTTCTCAGTTTGTCTCCCATAGTTGAGGTCTACCTATGATGTAAATTACAGACGCCTCTCATCTTTTTAAGTGGTGGAACTTGCACTATTGCTGACTGACTAAATACTTTTTTGCCCCACTGTAGCACTGTGTAATTGTAATTGTTCATTTTGCCTTTCTACCCAGCTAATTAATCTCTTTCAAATTAGGTCTGTGAAATTATGTAATCTAAAGGGAACCTGTCACCTGAATTTAGCGGGACCGGTTTTCGGTCATATGGGCGGAGTTTTCGGGTGATTTGATTCACTCTTTCCTTACCCGCTGGCTGCATGCTGGCTGCAATATTGGATTGAAGTTCATTCTCTGTCCTCCGTCCTCCGTAGTACACGCCTGCGCAATGCAGGCGTGTACTACGGAGGACAGAGAATGAACTTCAGTCCAATATTGCAGCCAGCATGCAGCCAGCGGGTAAGGAAAGAGTGAATCAAATCACCCGAAAACTCCGCCCATATGACCGAAAACCGGTCCCGCCAAATTCAGGTGACAGGTTCCCTTTAAAACAGGATAGCTGAATCCTTCTAAGCTGTATGTAAAATCAGGAAGTCTCTTTTACCTGCATGAGTCATCATTTAAACTTTTACATCACTGCAAAAGTCCCTGACAGGAGAGTGGAGCAGAGTAGCTGGGTCAGGAATTATTCAGGGGAATGTCTCATGCAAGGAAAACAGACTTTCTGTTTCTACAAAGAGCAGATAAAAGAGAATAATTAACTAGGTATAAAGGCTTAATGAGCAGTTGTAAGTACACAGTGCTATATAATATGATGATTGCAATGGTTTTAGGAAGTTTTGCCCCCAGCAGTTCGCCCCCAGCAGTTCACCCCCAGCATTTCGCCCCCAGCAGTTCGCCCCCAGGTACACTTCACCCCCGAACATTTCGCCCCCAGGTTGCTTCGCCCATGCACATTTCGCCCCCGCACATTTCGCTCCCAGCAGTTCGCCCTCGGATGTTTCGCCCCCTGCAGTTCGCCCACGGATGTTTTGCCCCCAGATGTTTCGCCCCCAGCAGTTTGCCCCGGATGTTTCGCCCCCGGATGTTTTGCGCCCAGCAGATCGCCCCCAGATGTTTCGCTCCTGGATGTTTCGCCCCCAGCAGTTTGCCCCTGGATGTTTCTTCCCAGGATGTTTCGCCCCGGATGTTTCACCCCCAGTAGTTCACCCCCGGATGTTTCGCACCCAGCAGTTCGCCCCCGGATGTTTTGCCCCCAGCAGTTCGCCCTGGAAGTTTCGCCCCCGGATGTTTCGCCCCCAGCAGTTCACCCCCAGATGTTTCGCCCCCGGATGTTTCGCACCCAAATGTTTTGCCCCCAGATGTTTTGCCCCCGGATGTTTTGCCCCCAGCAGTTCGCCCCCGGATGTTTCGCACCAGCAGTTCACCCTCGGATGTTTCGCCCCCAGCAGTTCGCCCCTGGATGTTTCACACCCGGATGTTTCGCCCCCAGATGTTTCGCCCCCAGCAGTTCGCCCCCGGATGTTTCGCCCCTGGATGTTTCACCCCCAGATGTTTCACCCCCAGCAGTTCATTCCTGGATGTTTTGCCTCTAGCAATTTGCTCCTGGATCTTTTGCATCCGGGAAAGACCTGCCTGAACTGAACATTGGCAGGTTCGCTTATCACTAATAATACACCATATGAGTCTAAGATATAGAATTCTGAACAAATTATTTTTTTTTATTCTAAAACTTTGTTTTCTAGATGAGTAATTTTACAGAGAGGAAAATAGTAGAATTTAATTGGTTACTAAGAAGGTCGTGCCCCCTTCATAGCAGAACGGATCCTGTCTCCCTATGATATATTCAGGGCTGCTTGTTCACAGCCCTCTGCAAAGCTCCCCTTCACCCTCCGCTCATGTGCTATGTCCTGGACAAGAGGAGGGCTCCCCCCGCCTGTGTAAAGCCATTACAGGACGGAACACATAGGGGGGTGTTGTGAGTTCTGCTCTTGGGCTCCATCCGGTGGTTTTAAGTGGTATGGCTGCTCCTTGGATTTAGCTGTCTGCAGCTGCTTCCACTGATTGTCTATTCTGCTCGACTATTTAGCCTGGCTCTTTCCTTCAGCTTGTGCCACTTGTCCATGGTTCCTGGTTGAATTCACATCTCTTTGGATTTCCCTGTTATCCTGACCAGTTCAGCAAAGCTAAGTCCTTGCTTGCTCTTTTCTGTCCACATGTTGTGGACTTATCCGTTCTGTGCTTTCTATGTTTGTCCAGCTTGTCAGTATGAATTAATTCAGTGATGCTGGAAGCTCTGGGAAGCAGATTTACCCTCCACACCTTTAGTCAGGTGTGGAGATTTTTGTAAACTCTGCGTGGATTTTATACTGACCGCACAGTATTCCATCCTGTCCTATCTATCAAGCTAGACTGGCCTCCTGTGCTCATCCTGGTTTCATTCTGTGTATGTCTTTTCCCTCTCCACTCACAGTCATTATTTGTGGGGGGCTATCTATCCTTTGGGGATTTTCTCTGAGGCAAGATAGTTTTCCTGTTTCTATCTTTAGGGGTAGTTAGTTCTCAGGCTGTGACGAGGTGCCTAGGGAGTGTTAGGAGCATCCCACGGCTACTTCTAGTGTTGTGTTGAGCTTAGGGACTGCGGTCAGTACAGGTACCACTTCCTTCAGAGCTCGTCCCATGTTGCTCCTAAACCACCAGATCATAACAGTACAAGTGGCCAAAAATGAATTAAATGCATCTCAAAAGAAGGAGAAAATTCTGAGCCATTTTTTTTTTCTGTGCTCTCTTTTGTCTTTTTTTTCCTCTTGATCTCTGGGTGGTTCAGGATTTATGCTCTGGCATGGATGTTCAGGGTTTGTTTTCTCATGTGGATCAACTTGCTGCAAGAGTACAGAGTATCCAAGATTATGTTGTCCAGACTCCGGCTTTGGAGCCTAGAATTCCTACTCCTGATTTGTTTTTTGGAGACAGATCCACGTTTTTGAACTTTAAAAATAACTGCAAATTGTTTTTTGCTTTGAAACCCCGTTCTTCTGGTGATCCCATTCAGCAAGTTAAAATCATCATATCCTTGCTGCGTGGTGACCCTCAGGACTGGGCATTCTCCCTTGAATCAGGGGATCCGGCATTGCTGAATGTAGACGCATTTTTTCAAGCGCTCGGATTATTGTATGACGAACCTAATTCTGTGGATCATGCAGAAAAAACCCTGTTGGCCTTGTGTCAAGGTCAGGAAGCGGCAGAATTATACTGCCTGAAATTTAGGAAATGGTCTGTGCTCACTAAATGGAATGAGGATGCTCTGGCTGCTATTTTCAGAAAAGGTCTTTCTGAAGCCCTTAAAGATGTTATGGTGGGCTTCCCTACGCCTACTGGTTTGAGCGAATCTATGTCTCTAGCCATTCAGATTGATCGGCGTTTGCGCGAGTGCAAAGCTATGCACCATATGGCAGTGTCCTTTGAGCAGAGTCCTGAACCTATGCAATGTGATAGGATTTTGACTAGAACAGAAAGGCAGAAATTCAGACGTCAGAGTAGGCTGTGTTTCTACTGTGGTGATTCTGCTCATGTTATTTCTGATTGCCCTAAACGTACTAGGAGGGTCGGTAGGTCTGTTACCATTAGTACTGTACAGCCTAAATTTCTTTTATCTGTGACCCTGATTTGCTCATTGTCATCCTTTTCTGTCATGGCATTTGTGGATTCAGGAGCTGCCCTGAACTTAATGGACTTAGAATTCGCCAGGCGCTGTGGTTTTTCCTTGCAGCCTTTACAGAGCCCTATTCCTTTGAGGGGCATTGATGCTACTCCATTGGCCAAGGATAAACCTCAGTACTGGACGCAGATGACCATGTACATGGCTCCTGCACATCAGGAAAATTGCCGTTTTCTGGTGTTGCATAACCTGCATGATGTTGTTGTACAGGGTTTTCCATGGTTACAGGAACATAATCCGGTGCTGGATTGGAAAACTATGTCTGTGACTAGTTGGGGTTGTCAAGGGGTACATAGTGACGTTCCTTTGATGTCAATTTCCTCTTCCCCCTCTTCTGAGGTCCCTGAGTTTTTGTCGGATTTCCAGGATGTATTTGATGAGCCCAAGTCCAGTTCCCTTCCTCCACATAGGGACTGTGATTGTGCTATTAACTTGATTCCTGGCTGTAAGTTCCCTAAGGGCCGACTTTTCAATCTGTCTGTGCCAGAGCATGCCGCCATGCGGAGCTATGTTAAGGAATCTTTGGAGAAAGGGCATATTTGGCCATCTTCGTCACCATTGGGAGCGGGTTTCTTTTTTGTTGCTAAGAAGGATGGCTCCTTGAGACCCTGTATAGATTATCGTCTTCTTAATAAGATCACGGTCAAATTCCAATACCCCTTGCCTTTGGTTTCTGATTTGTTTGCTCAGATTAAGGGGGCTAGTTGGTTTACTAAGATTGACCTCCGAGGGGCATATAATCTTGTTCGTATTAAACAGGGTGACGAATGGAAAACTGCATTTAATACGCCCGAAGGCCATTTTGAATACCTTGTGATGCCATTCGGGCTCTCTAATGCTCCATCTGTGTTCCAATCCTTCATGCATGATATTTTCCGCAATTATCTTGATAAATTCATGGTTGTATATTTGGATGATATTTTGATTTTTTCCGATGATTGGGAGTCTCATGTGAAGCAGGTCAGGATGGTGTTCCAGATCCTTCGTGATAATGCTTTATTTGTGAAGGGGTCTAAGTGCCTATTTGGAGTTCAGAAGGTCTCTTTTTTGGGTTTTATTTTTTCTCCCTCGTCTATGGAAATGGATCCTGTTAAGGTCCAAGCTATTCATGACTGGATTCAACCCACATCTGTGAAGAGCCTTCAAAAATTTTTGGGCTTTGCTAATTTGTATCGCCGTTTCATTGCCAACTTTTCCAGTGTGGTTAAGCCCCTTACTGATTTGACGAAGAAAGGCGCTGATGTGACGAATTGGTCCTCTGCGGCTGTTGAGGCCTTTCGGGAGCTTAAACGCCGATTTACTTCTGCCCCTGTGTTGCGTCAGCTGGATGTTTCTCTTCCTTTTCAGGTTGAGGTTGACGCTTCTGAGATTGGGGCAGGGGCCGTTTTGTCTCAGAGGGATTCTGATGGTTCTTTGATGAAACCGTGTGCTTTTTTTTCCAGAAAGTTTTCACCTGCGGAACGCAATTATGATGTCGGCAATCGGGAGTTGTTGGCTATGAAGTGGGCGTTTGAGGAGTGGCGACATTGGCTTGAGGGAGCTAAGCACCGCGTTGTGGTCTTGACTGATCATAAGAATCTGATTTACCTCGAGTCGGCCAAGCGGCTGAATCCTAGACAGGCTCGATGGTCCCTGTTTTTCTCCCGTTTTGATTTTGTGGTCTCGTATGTTCCGGGATCTAAGAATGTTAAGGCTGATGCCCTCTCTAGGAGTTTTCGCCTGATTCTCCAGGAGTCCTTGAGCTGGTTGGCATTCTTAAGGAAGGGGTGATTCTTTCTGCCATCTCCCCTGATTTGCGACGGGTGCTTCGGGAATTTCAGGCTGATAGGCCTGACCGCTGTCCAGTGGGGAAGCTGTTTGTTCCTGATGGATGGACAAGTAAGGTGATTTCTGAGGTTCATTGTTCAGTGTTGGCTGGTCATCCTGGGATTTTTGGTACCAGAGATTTGGTTGCTAGGTCCTTTTGTTGGCCTTCCTTTTCACGCGATGTGCGTGCTTTTGTGCAGTCCTGTGGGACTTGCGCCCGAGCCAAGCCTTGCTGTTCCCGCGCTAGTGGGTTGCTTTTGCCTTTGCCGGTCCCTGAGAGGCCCTGGACGCATATTTCCATGGATTTTATTTCGGATCTTCCTGTTTCCCAGAAGATGTCTGTTATCTGGGTTGTTTGTGACCGATTCTCTAAAATGGTCCATCTGGTACCTTTGCCTAAGTTGCCTTCCTCTTCAGATTTGGTTCCATTGTTTTTTCAGCATGTGGTTCGTTTGCATGGCATTCCGGAGAATATTGTGTCTGACAGAGGTTCTCAGTTTGTCTGTAGGTTTTGGCGGGCCTTTTGTGCTAGTATGGGCATTGATTTGTCTTTTTCTTCGGCGTTTCATCCTCAGACTAATGGCCAAACTGAGCGAACTAATCAGACCTTGGAGACCTATTTGAGATGCTTTGTGTCTGCTGATCAGGATGATTGGGTGGCTTTCTTGCCGTTGGCCGAGTTTGCCCTTAATAATCGGGCTAGTTCGGCTACTTTGGTTTCACCTTTCTTTTGTAATTTTGGTTTTCATCCTCGTTTTTCTTCTGGGCAGGTTGAGCCTTCTGATTGTCCTGGTGTGGATTCTGTGGTGGACAGGCTGCAGCAGATTTGGACTCATGTGGTGGACAATTTGATGTTGTCTCAGGAAAGGGCCCAACGTTTTGCTAACCGCCGTCGGTGTGTTGGTCCCCGGCTTCGTGTGGGGGATTTGGTTTGGTTGTCTTCTCGTCATGTTCCTATGAAGGTTTCTTCCCCTAAGTTTAAGCCTCGGTTTATTGGTCCTTATAAAATTTCTGAAATTATTAATCCGGTGTCTTTTCGTTTGGCTCTTCCAGCCTCTTTTGCCATTCATAATGTTTTCCATAGATCTTTGTTGCGGAGATATGTGGTGCCCGTTGTTCCCTCGGTTGATCCTCCTGCCCCAGTGTTGGTTGAGGGAGAGTTGGAATATGAGGTTGAGAAAATTTTGGATTCTCGTTTTTTGAAGCGGAGGCTCATCTTGTCAAGTGGAAGGGTTATGGCCAGGAGGATAATTCTTGGGTTGTTGCCTCCGATGTCCATGCCACCGATTTGGTTCGTGCTTTTCACTTGGCTTGTCCTGATCGGCCTGGGGGCTCTGGTGAGGGTTCGGTGACCCCTCCTCAAGGGGGGGTACTGTTGTGAATTCCGCTCTTGAGCTCCCTCCGGTGGTTGTAAGTGGCACTTTTGTGAGTTCTGCTCTTGGGCTCCCTCCGGTGGTTTTAAGTTGTATGGCTGCTCCTTGGATTTAGCTGTCTGCAGCTGCTTCCACTGATTGTCTATTCTGCTCGGCTATTTAGCCTGGCTCTTTCCTTCAGCTTGTGCCACTTGTCCATGGTTCCTGGTTGGATTCACATCTCTTTGGATTTCCCTGTTATCCTGACCAGTTCAGCAAAGCTAAGTCCTTGCTTGCTCTTTTCTGTCCACAGGTTGTGGACTTATCCGTTCTGTGCTTTCTATGTTTGTCCAGCTTGTCAATATGAATTAATTCAGTGATGCTGGAAGCTCTGGGAAGCAGTTTTACCCTCCACACCTTTAGTCAGGTGTGGAGATTTTTGTAAACTCTGCGTGGATTTTTTGTAGTGTTTTATGCTGACCGCACAGTATTCCATCCTGTCCTATCTATCAAGCTAGACTGGCCTCCTGTGCTCATCCTGGTTTCATTCTGTGTATGTCTTTTCCCTCTCTACTCACAGTCATTATTTGTGGGGCGCTATCTATCCTTTGGGGATTTTCTCTGAGGCAAGATAGTTTTCCTGTTTCTATCTTTAGGGGTAGTTAGTTCTCAGGCTGTGACGAGGTGCCTAGGGAGTGTTAGGAGCATCCCACGGCTACTTCTAGTGTTGTGTTGAGCTTAGGGACTGCGGTCAGTACAGGTACCACTTCCTTCAGAGCTCGTCCCATGTTGCTCCTAAACCACCAGATCATAACATGGGGGCTTTGCAGAGGGCTGTAAACCAGCAGCCCTTTATACATCATAGGGAATATATTGTTAGTTGCATGCTCCTGTGCAGCCACACCCTCTAGAATCCATCCACAAATACTGCTACTAAGGAGAAACAACCTCCTTAGCAACCACTGAAATCCTGCAGCACATGGAGCTTTAACTTAAATGAGACTTTTCACACAGAAGTGAAGCTGCTGGAAGGTCTCCTTTGGAAATGAATATCATGGATACAGGTACTATAACATAACATGTTTTTGTAGAGTTATGCTTTAACTGTATATATCAAAACTGTTTTAACAAGAAACATAAAAAGGTATAGAGGGGAAGGATTAGAGAAAAAGAGAAAATACAAATTACAGGCTATAATGCTTGAATTATTTTACAGCTAAAAACACTGCTCTCAAAACATACAATATGTGACCATGAACTAAAATTCAAAGCTGTAGGCAATGCCTCTCAGATAATCCATCAAGCTTCTATTATTGAAATCTTGCACGATACGTTTAACCCTTGCTGAAATTGCAGCATACTTTTTGTTTCTTGCAGCGATGGGATTTCCTGCTATTATCTGAATAATTTCAAAACTATGGAGCTCTTGCTGATGTTTCAGACAGTTAATGAACCGCTGTATATTTTGGAAAAGAGTACCACATGTTTCTCGAAAACTACGGTGCCATTATTTGTTCGCTGTTGATCATTCAATGTTCGTTCATACACATTCCAAAATTGAACTGGAAACAAAGGTGCTTGACGTCCTCTGTGATTCATTCGACCGATATAGCTGTCTTCAAAATAGTTGGCAATAGGTATTGCTTCTTGTGGAAAGTCAGGATCTTCCACCAATTCTTCAAATGATTGCACAACATTCTGTGGTGGTAGAAAGGCCAGGGCAGGTATCATGCGTATCCAATGGGCAAATTCATGGTCATCTCGGTATTGCATCTTGAGTCCTTAATTTTGAACTTTACGGCAAACCGACTGTGATAGGTGGAAAAAACAACCAGTCTTCACAAGGTTGGGAAATTCACTTTCAAATGCCTGTATTGCAGCTAGTTCAAAATCCAACATCAGGTTGTGTGGCTGCAGTCCAGGCTGCAAGTTCTTCAGCTCTTGCAGCAACCTCTGGTATGTAGAACGGCTCTTGTCTGTCAGCAAGGTGTACACTAGCGGAACAACAAGGCCGCTGTGGACTACATGGATTGTGTAAAGTTGCTTAAACAAGGCTGGTGTAGTGAAAAACATGCCATCAGCAAACCACTCTTTACTTTGTGCCAGTAGATGGAGATTGTTTCTTGTTCCAAATATCACCATACGGCTGTGTCCATTTACTAATTTAAAATGAAAGTATTAGTAGAGGAAATAACAGAAAAATTGTAACAAGCAGCAGACAGAGAATTTTGGGATAAATTCACAAAAAAAATATCCTAATCAGAAGCCTCTGTTCATATCTCACATTAAAAACTCACATTTTGCTCCAGATTTTCTTATTTCATAATAAGAAAACTGAAGCAAAATCTAGTGTGAAGGGGCCAACCAATAGTTTTTTACAACATATATTGTCCCAGTGGAAAATGATAGATTTTTGTTTAAAATTAAAATTACTTCCAAACTTGAAATAGGTCACATTTTTAGGGTACCTTTAGACCCTTCAACTATACGGCCGTTCAGCATGGCCGATCGCCGCCATGCTGAACGGCCGTCTAGTTGACAGCCGCATCCAGATGCGGCGTGCGGCTGGACGTCTGAATGAACGACTGGACGGGCCGCCCACCTGAATGGGGCATTCCATTCAGGCGGATGGGTGCGCTAGTCGTCGGGTGGGCAGCGCGGACGTTCGTGACGTCCGCGCTGCCTATGCTGTCTCATTGAGAGGATTGTGCAGGACACAAAAAAACGCCAGTAAAATCACCAGTGTGCTTTTGGCCTAAGGCATAACTGAATGGTCCATTAGGCTGGGGTCATATGCAGCATTAATGTGTAAATCCCATCCACATGCTGATGAAAAAATTTTGTTTACAAAAAAAACATGCAGTGCCGCATGTCAATGTATGCTGCCATTATACAAAGAAAATTCCAGCCATTCAGACAAGAGGCTGAAATCCTGCACTAAAACCTGCACCTAAATCCATAGAGTTAAGTGAAGATTTTGATACAGATTTAGGGTACCACATTAGTGGCCACAATTGCAGGCACAAATAGATTCCTGTGGGATCTGCAATTGCTACCGCAATTACAGCCGCTGCGGAGATGCCGCTCCGCAATCCCCTTCCGTCAGTGGGCACGAGGCCTCAGGCTTTATCCAGATAAGCTGGATTTACAGGCATATTCCATGCTGTGTTTCCTGCCTGAAACAGGCCCTTTCATGTCTATGGTGCGGGTTACTGGTGGATTCCGTCCGGGGCCGGGAAACGCCCCCCCGGAAAATAGCTTCAAAGCTATTTTCCGGCGGATCCCGTGCTTAACTAGCCCATTCAAGGGAGTGGGCAAGAGGGAAACCTCCCGAAAAATGCCTGCAAACCACGGGAAATACGCTCGGTTTAGGCCATAGCAGGGCATGGCCACGCCCATAGCAGAGCTTGCCAACGTCCCCTATTTGCAGAAGCGTTTTGCCAAAGCGCTTAAAAAGTGCTTAAAAAGTGCTTGCAAGCAGCAGGCAATACGCATCTGCAAATCCTGGCGTATCTCACCTGAGCTCCGGAGTTCAGCCCTACCTGTCCACGGATCTGCAGGACTGAACTACGAGAGCCGAGCAATCAGCCGGCGATGGCAGTTCAGCCTGTGCATGCCGAAGACAGGCGAGGCTGAACTCCGGGGCAGCATCCAGGACAGGTATGGCCAGTGCAATCCTGCATATTTGGAATTAGTGTTGGCCGATCCGATCACTGAAGATCGTAATTTATTACGATTTTCAGGCTGATCATTATTTTAAATTACGATCCGATTTGTAGCCAGATCATGATGATGATCTGAATTAGAAATCGGAATCCTCCGTAATCTGAAAACACTGTCACGGCATACACGCCCGAACAATGTGCGTGTATATATATATATATATATATATATATATATATATATATATATATATATATTTATATATACCGTATATACTCGAGTATAAGCCGACCCGAGTATAAGCCGACCCCCCTAATTTTGCCACAAAAAACTGGGAAAACTTATTGACTCGAGTATAAGCCTTGGGTGGAAATGCAGCAGCTACCGGTGAATTTCAATAATAAAAATAGATCATCATTTCCCCATAGCTGTGCCATATAGTGCTCTGCGCCGTTCATTATTGCCCTATAGCTCTGCCCCATATAGTGCTCTGCGCCGTTCATTATTGCCCTATAGCTGTGCCCCATATAGTGCTCTGCACCATTCATTATTGCCCTATAGCTGTGCCCCATATAGTGCTCTGCACCATTCATTATTGCCCTATAGCTGTGCCCCATATAGTGCTCTGCACCGTTCATATTGCCCCATAGAAAGCTCTGCCCCATATAGTGCTCTGCACCGTTCATATTGCCCCATAGAAAGCTCTGCCCCATATAGTGCTCTTGCACCGTTCATATTGCCCCATAGAAAGCTCTGCCATAGTCGCTGCTGCTGCTGCAGTAAAAAAAAAAACACATACTCACCTCTCTTGCTTGCAGCTCCCGGCGTCTCGTTCCGGCGTCTCGTCCCGGCGTCTCCGCTCTGACTGATCAGGCAGAGGGCGCCGCGCACACTTTTTGCGTCATCGCGCCCTCTGACCTGAACAGTCAGAGCGCAGAGACGCCGGGAAGATGGAGCGGCGCCCGGCGGCTGGAACGCGGACAGGTGAATATTACATACTTACCTGGTCCTGGCGTCCGGCTCCTTCTCCCGGACAGCTGTCTTCGGTGCCGCAGCTTCTTCCTCTATCAGCGGTCACCGTTACCGCTGATTAGAGAAATGAATAGGCGGCTCCACCCCTATGGGAGGTGGAGCCGCCTATTCATTTCTCTAATCTGCGGTAACGGTGACCGCTGATAGAGGAAGAAGCTGCAGCACAGAAGACCGTGGGAGGGCAGGGGGAGCGCCAGGATCGCTGGGACTAGGAAAGTATGCCTCAGCGCCCTCTCCCCCTCACCCGCCGACCCCACCGCCGACCGTGACTCGAGTATAAGCCGAGAGGGGCACTTTCAGCCCAAAAATTTGGGCTGAAAATCTCGGCTTATACTCGAGTATATACGGTATATATATTTATATATATATATATATATTGTAAGACTCATGCTGGTGTGGTAGTTGGAGGCAGATATATCTCGCCCAGGTGTTTGTCCTATGTGAATTAGGCCACTCAGTATCTTCAGGGTGCTAATGGGTTAATGATTGCAGGAATAAAAGATGACCAGCTGGGTGTTTCCAGTGTCTGCCTGGGGCACACAGATTGCCTGCCTGTGTGAGACAAACGTGAGTGAAGAGCTCTGCTCAAGAATTGTGTGATGTTAGCTGGGTGGGAGAAGCCCCCCAGTTGTTGAGATAGCAACGTATTTGTTTAGTTAGTGCCGGACAGGCTAGGATTTATTTTTATGTTTTGTTTTTTGTGTTGCTTTCACGTTAATAAATCTGACCTGAGGTCAGCCTGCTCAGAAACCTGCTGTACGCCTCAGATTCAATGCACAAACCACGTGTCCTTTGACCCCAGCAAAGGCGATCCCAGAGTGTTTTGTCACATTGTGGTGGAGAACGCGGGCATACCGTGGCACAGGCGACAGCATGGAAGACGTGGTGAAAGCCTTAGTACAGTCCACTGCCGTACAGCAGCAGGCCACTGCCGCACAGCACGAAGCTAATCGCTTAATGGCCGCACAGCTGAAGGAGTTACTGGACATGACGGTTGCAGACCGCCAACTTCTCCAACAGGTGGCGCAGCGCCTGGTGAGCATGCCTGACGCTGACCCGGAAGCAGAGTCCAGAAGGATCCATGTGAGTCGATACTGGCAAAAGCTGACTGCAGAAGATGACGTCGAGGCATACCTGACAACGTTTGAGCGGACGGCATTGAGAGAGAAGTGGCCGAAGGCACGATGGGCCGATTTGATTGCCCCGTTTCTCTCCGGCGAGGCCCAAAAAGCTTACCTTGATTTGGACCCGGAGGTCGCTCAGGACTTTGAGAAGCTGAAAGCTGAGATCCTGGCCCGGCTGGGTGTGACGACGGCTGTCCGTGCACAGAGGGTACATCAGTGGACATACCAGCAAGATAAACCGGCGCGGTCTCAGATGTTCGATCTGATCTACTTGACAAAGAAATGGCTGCAACCCGAGGTACTGACAATACCCGAAATAATCCAGCGGGTTGTCCTGGACAAGTACCTGAGAGTACTACCCCCAGCGCTGAAAAGGTGGGTAAGCCAAGGAAATCCCACGACAGCGGATCAACTTGTGGAGTTGGTCGAGCGTTATTCCGTGGCAGAAGGACTTCCAGATGACACCGCCAACCCCCGGTCTGTGCCTCCTCCTCGTGGAACCGGTAAGACTGTTCCAGGGACCACGGGTGAAGGAAAATCGCTTAAAACTGTGGGGGAGGAGTCCGGGACTGCTCGCACTCCGAGACCAAGAGTATTGGACGGTGGTCTCAGTAGGGGACCTGTTAGGTGTTTCCGCTGCCATGAGAAGGGTCATGTTTCTGCGAACTGTCCTGTTACCGCTGAACCCATGCAGTGCGACGTTATAGACTCTGGAAAATGCATGTCTTTGGTTACACAGCTAGTGAGTGTGAATGCGGGTCAAAATGATACAGTGAAACACCTGTGTGAATTATCTGTTGATGGGAAAAATGTTGTGGCATTACTAGACTCTGGAAGTGTGGTGACTCTGGTGAAAGCTAGTCTGGTGGCACTTCCGTCTGGTCCGTCTGACAAGTTTTCTGTGACGTGTGTGCATGGTGACACCCGCTCGTACTTAACAGCGGTCATATGGATTTCTACTCCCTATGGGTCAGTGCAGCACAAAGTGGGACTCGTCCCCGCATTGTTACAGGATGTAATCCTGGGCAGGGATTTTCCCTATTTCTGGCAGTTGTGGGAGAATCAGTTGCTCCTTCACGGTAGCTGTACCCGTGAATCTTCTCCCATGCCATCTGGAGGTCCCGAGTCCCTAGAGGAGACCCCACAGGAAGATGTTGCTGGGGAGGTTGGTGAATCTAACCTTCAGTACCCCTTCTCCGTCATGGCGGGGGAAACAGAGGAAACTGAGGAACCTCAGCGAGAGGCGGAGGCAGACAGCCATCCGGCACCCTGCCTGCCAGATTTGGGAGTCCAGGTGGATGACTTCCACAGCGAGCAAATGAAAGATCCTACCCTAACTCCGGCTAGGAAAAATGTAAAAATGATAGATGGGGTACCCGTAGAACCTGACACTAGGCTAGCGTACCCGTATATGGTTCTTGAAAATGATTTGCTCTACCAGGTAGAAAAAAAAGGGGAAGACACAGTGCAACGGTTAGTGGTACCCAAACCTTATCGGCGGAAGGTACTGGATTTGGTCCACGGACATATAATGGGGGGGCATCTGGGGGTACAGAAAACCACAGAAAGGATATTGCATTGTTTTGTGTGGCCTGGAATACATTGTGATGTGCGTAACTATTGTGAGTCCTGTCCAGAGTGCCAAATCGCGGCCCCTAAATCTCAGTTCCGTAGCCCTTTGGTACCCCTTCCTATCATCGGGGTCCCTTTTGAGAGAATTGGGATGGATTTGGTTGGGCCCCTTCCCCGATCCGCACGTGGGCACCAACATATCCTCGTCATCATGGACTATGCCACTCGTTACCCGGAAGCCGTCCCTTTGCGTAACACAGCTACCAAGACGATCGCCAAGGAATTGGTACAAGTGTTTAGTCGGGTGGGAATTCCAAAACAGATACTCACCGACCAGGGGACTCCCTTTATGTCGAGGGTAATGAAGGAGCTCTGCAGGCTCTTACAAATAGACCAGTTGCGTACGTCTGTCTATCACCCTCAAACAGATGGCCTGGTTGAGCGCTTCAACAAAACCTTAAAACAGATGCTCCGGAAGGCGATAGACAAAGATGGGAAGAACTGGGATTACTTGTTACCCTATTTGCTGTTTGCCATTAGGGAAGTTCCCCAGTCTTCCACAGGGTTTTCGCCTTTCGAACTGTTGTACGCCCGTCGTCCCCGGGGACTGCTGGACGTCGCAAAAGAAACCTGGGAAGGTCAAGTCACTCCCTTTAAAACGGTGATCGACCATGTAACACAAATGCAGGATCGTATTGCCGCTGTCATGCCCATTGTTAGGGACCATATGTTACAGGCCCAGGGAGCCCAGAGGCAAAGTTATGATAGAGGCGCTAAGGTCCGTACATTTGCACCCCGCGATAGGGTGTTGGTCCTAATCCCTACGGTGGATAGTAAATTCCTGGCGAAATGGCAGGGCCCATTTGAGGTCCGAGAAAGAGTTGGTGAAGTGAACTATAAAGTGTATCAGCCGGGTAAGAGAAAACCGGAACAGATTTATCATGTGAATCTGATAAAATCCTGGAAAGACCGCTCTGCCCTAACGGCGGATCTGCCCCGTCCGGTTTGTTCACCTACTGTACCAGAGGTGCAGGTTGCTGAGACTCTCTCAGAACGACAAAAATCTGAGGTTAAGCAATTTTTGTTACAGAACCGACAGTTTTTCTCCGAAAAACCTGGCCGGACTAAGTTTGTGAAACATGAGATTGTCACAGAGCCTGGCGTCACTGTTCATGTGAAGCCCTACCGGATTCCGGAAGCCCGCCGTGAAGCCGTCTCCCGGGAAGTGATGGCAATGTTGGACTTAGGAGTCATTGAGGAGTCACACAGCGCCTGGTCCAGTCCAATTGTGTTGATACCTAAACCGGATGGCTCCATCCGGTTTTGTAATGACTTTAGGAAACTGAATGCAGTTTCTAAATTTGATGCGTACCCTATGCCCCGGGTCGATGAGTTGATTGACCGGCTTGGTAAAGCCCGATACATTACGACCCTGGATTTAACAAAGGGGTACTGGCAGATTCCTCTGGCCGAGGCGGCCAGAGAGAAGACGGCATTTGCTACACCGGAAGGTCTGTTCCAGTATGTCTATATGCCGTTTGGACTTCACGGAGCTCCCGCAACGTTCCAGAGATTGATGGATCGAGTCTTGAGGCCTCACAGACAGTACGCTTCTGCCTACCTGGATGACATCGTAATTTACAGCATGGACTGGGAAACTCATCTCCAGAAGGTACAAGCCGTGATTGATGACCTGCGAGATGCAGGTTTAACGGCAAACCCCAAGAAATGCCACATCGGGCTTGAAGAAGCCCGATACTTGGGCTACGTGATTGGCCGAGGAGTGGTTAAACCCCAGATCGACAAAATACAGGCAATTCAGGGCTGGCCACAACCAGTGAACAAGAAACAAGTGCAGGCTTTCCTGGGGATTGCCGGCTATTATCGCCAGTTCATACCCAATTTTGCAGCCATGGCTACTCCCTTGACGGATCTTACCAAGGGGAAGGGTTCCGTCATGGTAAAATGGACCTCAGCTGCTGAAGAGGCCTTCCACAGCCTGAAACGGGCTTTGTGCTCTCAGCCCGTACTAGTGACTCCTGATTTCAGCAGCGAGTTTGTGGTACAAACTGATGCCTCTGATACTGGTGTCGGAGCTGTACTTTCCCAGGTGAGGGACGGAGTCGAACACCCGGTGCTCTATCTCAGTCGGAAACTGAATGTACATGAGCAGAGGTATGCGGTGGTTGAAAAAGAGTGCCTAGCCATTAAATGGGCTCTCGACTCCCTCAAGTATTACCTGGCTGGTAGGAAGTTTAGGCTGGTCACAGACCATGCCCCTCTCAAGTGGATGCACCTCCACAAAGACCGTAATAGTCGGGTAACCCGGTGGTTCCTTGCCCTGCAGGCTTACTCTTTTACGGTGGAGCACTGACCTGGGGTGCAGATGGGAAACGCCGATGCCCTATCCCGAGTGCACTGTTTCAAAAGTGTTCTTGCTCGACCGGAGTGGTCTGAGCAAGGGGGGGGGGATATGTAAGACTCATGCTGGTGTGGTAGTTGGAGGCAGATATATCTCGCCCAGGTGTTTGTCCTATGTGAATTAGGCCACTCAGTATCTTCAGGGTGCTAATGGGTTAATGATTGCAGGAATAAAAGATGACCAGCTGGGTGTTTCCAGTGTCTGCCTGGGGCACACAGATTGCCTGTCTGTGTGAGACAAACGTGAGTGAAGAGCTCTGCTCAAGAATTGTGTGATGTTAGCTGGGTGGGAGAAGCCCCCCAGTTGTTGAGATAGCAACGTATTTGTTTAGTTAGTGCCGGACAGGCTAGGATTTATTTTTATGCTTTGTTTTTTGTGTTGCTTTCACGTTAATAAATCTGACCTGAGGTCAGCCTGCTCAGAAACCTGCTGTACGCCTCAGATTCAATGCACAAACCACGTGTCCTTTGACCCCAGCAAAGGCGATCCCAGAGTGTTTTGTCACAATATTTATATATATATATACACACACACACACACACACACACACACACACACACACACACACACACACACACACACACACACACACACTGTACGGGTGTAACGTGTGTGCATATTTAGCTTTAGTAAATGGCTCCAGGCTGCGCTGTTAAAAAATAAACAAGCCCAGTTACTCACCTCTTTTTCCAGTGTCCAGTACTGGCTCCGGCTCCTAGCCCAGCAGTGCAGGGAATCCCGAAATCCGGGGGAGCATCGCCACCTTTGTGCCTTTGTACTATAACTACAATGGAGAGTGATCCCAGGACCACTCACTAGACGGTCCTGGGATAGCACCACATCACGTCACAGAAGAGCCCAGCACATGTGCAGAGGTGGTGATGCACAACCCAGAATGCATAGCATTGGGATTTCGGAATTCCCTGCACCGCTGGAGACATCGCTATACAAGAAAGCTGGAAGAAGAGTGGCTCAACTGAGATTGTTGCTGAGGACTCAGTGTGCTGCTAGAGCAGGGGTTGGCTTCCGCCCATACTTAACATGCATCCATGAAGAAAGACCTCCGCGCTGCTGAAGTCCTATACATATCCTTGATTGCATTACAAAGATCCAAAAGTGCCAGACCACCATCACCCACCCACATATATACATATATATACACACACTGATCGGGCATACAGTGTGCATATATATATATATAATAATAATAATAATCTTTATTTATATAGCGCCAACATATTCCGCAGCGCTTTACAGTTTAACAGTTTCAAACACAAAAGTCATAAGTAACAACGTTAACAATACAATAATTAAAGCAAAATAAGACGACCCTGCTCGTGAGAGCTTACAATCTACAATATATATATAGCTCTGGAGATTGGATTGGAATTAATTCCAATCTTTCGGTATGATCAGCCCGATCTGATCCTATCTTTCCAGTGATCGGCCAACACTAGTTGGAATCAGTAGGCCTCACTACATTATATTACCCTTAAAGTTTCCCTTGAAGGCAAAAATCACATAGTATTTTAGATCAGCACCTTATAGTCTAGCATTTTCACATTTGTGCAAAATAAACTTTGCAATAATTATGCATAACAGAATAGTTTTAATACAATGTTAAATGGTTAAGTAGCTTACCAGAGTCATGCAGAAGGAACTGCTGCTGGACACCATCAATACTGATCTCCTGGAACTCCAGGGGGATAACAAGTTGATCAAGGCTTTGAGGTAACCTTGGGATATTGCCAAGTTGCCTTGCTCATCGTATTGTCCTCTTCAGTGATGCTTTCCTTGGGAGAAGTGCTGCAACATTAGAATGGGCTCCTGAAACGACATCTGTGAGAATCTGTTGTGGTGTCCTTGCCCTGGTGACTGCCTCATTAACAAGTCGGATTGCTTCAGGCCTTGCAGCTTGTGCTGTGTGACTGTGAAGATTGACTACTTTCACAACTTCGCCAGATTCTTCATTGGTCCAAACACGTCCCTTGTAAGTCGACTGTTTTTCACATACCCAGATGGAATGGACATCGTCAGCGGTTCGTTTGGAAAATAAGTAAATGTGATTCTCATGGACCAACTTCCTCCTTCCACGTTTGGACAGAACTGAATTCATAGTTGTAGAAAGTGAATTGCTGTGGAAGCTGACTGATTTTTTTGTGGCAGTACACTTCTCTCTTTGTGAAGATTTCAGACACTGCTATATTCTGATGTACAGGTGGAATAAAAGCTAGTCTAATGTAACTTGCAGGACATGTGACCTGCTACTTGTTACATCTGCAAGAAAACTTGCAACAAAGCAGGTCAGTGCTGGGTCAACTTGCAACAAAGCAGGTCAATGCTGGGTCAGGTAAAAGTTCAAAATTGTTTAGATTTTAGGCCTCTTGCACACTGTAATTTTAGAGTGGTTTCACACTTGTGTTTGTGGCTGCCAGAGGTCAATCCGCTCTGGATCTGACATCCAGCTGACCCCAGGGCAATGCTGGCGGAATGCTGGCATTCCGCTTGCATTGCCCATAGAAGTGAACGGCTGGGTTCCGCGATCTGCAGCCGCCTGTTCGCTTTCATAATGCCGCATTCCGCTATCAGTGTCAGAACAAAAAGAAGAGCATTTTCTCCTTTTCGTTCCGCTGCAGGTTAGTGGAATGCAGCATTACAGAAGCGAACGGGAGGCCTCTAGTGCATATGTAGCGGAAGTGTGAAAGCACCCTTATGCTGCCACTGTTTTAGAACTCCAAAGCACGTGCTTTACTGGCATTTTTCAGAGCACTTTTGTGAGCGCTCTCGGTAATGACCCATATGATACAGGCTATTGATGAAAGCTAAGTTCTCAAAAATAGCTCCTGTAATAAAATAAAAAGAGCTGGCCGAAACAACAAACATCGCTTTTCCAGCCATTGACTTATCTATATACAGTGTATAATTGTCTAAGGGTTTTTCCGTCTGTCTGTCTGTCTCTCTGTCTGTCTGTCTTGGAAATCCCGCATCTCTGATTGGTCGAGGCCGCCAGGCCAATCAGTGACGGGCACAGCAACAATGATGTCATAAAGGATGTAGACATCCCGCGTCTCTGATTGGTCGAGGCCGCCAGACCTCGACCAATCAGCAACGGGCACAGCGACGATGATGTCATAAAGGACGTAGAAATCCCACGTTTCTGATTCAGCGAAGGGCACAGTATCGACGTAGATGTCATAATGGTTGCCATGGCGATGATGATGTCATAAAGGTTGCCTCAACCAATCAGCGACAGGCACAATCTGCCACGAATTCTGGAATCATCATTGTCCATATACTACGGGGACATGTATATTTTAGAATACCCGATGCGTTAGAATCGGGCCACAATCTAGTCTACTATATAATTGTCTAAGGGTCACTTTCGTCTTTCTGTCTGTAACGTTTTATTCGTATATTCATTGGTCGTGGTGTCTGTCTGTCATGCAAATCCAAGTCGCTGATTGGTCGTGGCAAAACGCCCACGACCATTGCCACGACCAATCAGCGACGGTCACAGTCTGCCAGAAAAATGGCCGCTGCTTCACTGCCCTGCACTCACCGCTGACCGCTCACACAGGGTTAATGCCAGCGTTAACGAATCGCGGTGTACCGCACTCCGTTAACGCTGCTATTAACCCTGTGTGACCAACTTTTCGCTATTGATGGTGCCTATGCAGCATCAATAGTGAAAAGATGTAATGTTAAAAAAAAAGTTATTCTCACCCCCTCCGACGTCGCGCTGTCCTCCGCGCCTCTCTCCAGTGCACGCCGTGCCTTCCGGTCCGAACGATGCTATGCGTCCAGGACCTGCGATGACGTCACAGTCATGTGACCGCGACGTCATCGCAGGTCCTATGCTCAGACCGGAAGCCACCACAAGCACTGCAGAGAGGCGCAAGGACTTCAGGGCCCGTGCCTGAGGTGAGTATATCTTTATTTATTTTTTTTTTACACAAATATAGTGCCCACATTCCTAGACTACGTGGGTAGTGCAATATACTATGTTGGCTGGCCAATATACTATGTGGCCTGTGCAATGTACTATGTGGACTGTCCAATATACTACATAACCTGTGCAACATACCATATGGCTGTGCCTTCTAGAATACCCGATACGTTAGAATCTGGCCACCATCTAGTATATTCAAAATTGGCAATTTTCTGCTTAGCATGTGGGGACAGTGGCTACAGTGAAAGAGGTCTTAGGGCTAAAACACAAGGCCGAAACTCCCTGCCTAATTTGGGGCCGAAACATCTGGGGGCAAACTGCTGGGGGCGAAACATCTGGAGGTGAACTGCTGGGGGCAAAACATCCGGGGGCGAAACATCTGGGGGCGAACTGCTGGGGGTGAAACATCCGGGGGCGAAACATCTGGGGGCAAACTGCTGGGGGCGAAACATCCAAGGGCGAAACATCCGGGGGCAAACTGCTGGGGGCGAAACATCTGGGGGCGAAATGTGCAGGAGCGAACTGCTGGGGGCGAAACATCCAAGGGCGAAACATCCGGGGCGAACTGCTGGGGGCGAAACATCCGGGGGCGAAACATCCGGGGCGAACTGCTGGGGGCGAAACATCCGGGGGCAAACTGCTGGGGGCGAAATGTGCGGGAGCGAGATGTACGGGGGCGAAACAACCTGGGGGCGAAATGCTGGGGGCGAAGTGTACCTGGGGCGAACTGCTGGGGGCAAAACTTCCAACTCCCGATTGCAATATATTAATAGGATCAAAACTTTGATGGGAATGGTTCTTTAAGATGGCTTGAGTTGAAGGCAATCATAGTTAGGGGTGTTATCAGAAATCGCAGGACTTAAAATTCTCAAAATTCAGAATGAGCTCAAATACCCACTAGGAGCATTACCATACCACACACCACCACCATATTTTACTGTTGGTATGATGTTCCTTTTTTGAAATGCTGTGTTACTTCTAGGCCAGATGTAATAGGACATACATCTTCCAAAAAGTTCAACTTTTGTCTCATCATTCCACAGAGTATTTTCCTAAAAGTCTAGGGGATCAGCAAATGTTTCTGGCAACGAGCCGTTATGTTTTTATTGTCCAGCAGTCAGGCAGGTTCTATATACGTGATTTTTTGTTTGAGAACAGGTGTGGCAGTAATCAGGCCTGGATGTGGGTAGGGAATTTGAACTTAGCTTCCCAAAGATGTGATAAAATACAGTTAATTTATGTTTTAAGGAAGGGGGGCAATCACCTTTTGACACAGGGCCCTGTAGGTTTGGATTTTGTGTTTACTTGTGTTATATTTATTATTTAAATTTGTTTGGTGATCTGAGACATTTAAGTGAGCCAAACAGGTAAAAGAATAGGAAATCAGGAAGGGGGAAAATAACTTTTCACACAACTGTATCTAATTAAACCTCTGTGTTTTTCTTGTGCATCTTCATTCTCAGGATCGAGAGAATCCTAGAGATGAGACCCTCACCAAAACTAAAGTAACGTCATATTTTTGTGATTTAGAAAATAAATGAGAAAATAAAATTACAATGAAAATATCCACAGAGATTTAGAGTGAAAAGTAATAATAAAAACACTAATATTTAATTTTTGATGCCCAGTGGGATACTCACCTGCCTAAGAGTGTTAAGAGTGTCCAGAGACCTCTCTTTGTTTTGTCACATTTAGTTTCCTATTCAGAGGAATTTCCTATTTAGAGGAGCTATTCAGCTCCTATCCAGAGCTCTTAGTTATTTAAAAAATAAGTATGGAATACAATGTGAATTGTACAAATCTGCATTGATTTGTTTTTCATAGACGTTATATAGTTGTCATTGCCCCCCCATCACCCAACCTTCAACCAAATATTTAACTACTTCTAAATACTACTGCTACTCATTATGACCTACAGAATGGCCTATAATATGGAGGTTGATGTAGATCCTGAGTCCCGGTGGTTAAAGTGGTCTCAAGTTATAGTTCTTTTCTTAGTAATCCTCTGGGGCATGAATTGGAAACTAAATGTGACAAAATGAAGAGAGATCTCTGGACACTTTTAGGCAGGCGAGTACCCCACTGGGCATGAGTTTTGGTGAGGGTCTCATCTCTGGAATCCCCTTGATCTTGAAAATGAAGATGCCCAAGAAAAACACAGGCTTAATTAGATACAGAAAAAGTATTCGCCCACTTCCAAATTTCCGATTCTTTTGCATATTTGTCACACATAAATGTTTCAGATCACCAAATTTAAATATTAGACAAAAATAATACAAGTTATCACAAAACGCAGTTTTTAAATGAAGGTCTTTATTATTAAGGAAAAAGAAATCCAAACCTACAGGGCCATGTGTGAAAAATTGATTGCCCCCTAAGCCTAAAAACTGGTTGGGCCACCTTTAGCAGCAACAACTGCAATCACACGTTTACAATAACTGGCAATAAGTCTTTTACAACAATCTGGAGAAATTTTGGCATACTCATCTTTGCTTAATTGTTGTAATTCAGCCACACTGGAGGCTTTCTGAGGTCATGCCTCAGCATCTCAGTCAGATTAAGGTCAGGACTTTGACTAGGTCACTCCAAAATCTTAATTTTGTTTTTCATAATCCATTCAGAGGTGGACTTGCTGTCTTGTTTTAGATCATTATCCTGCTGCATAACCCAAGTGTGCTTCAGCTTGAGGTCACAAACAGATGGCCAGACATTTTCCTTCAGGATTGTTTTGGTAAACAGCAGAATTAATGGTTCCATTTACTACAGCAAGTCTTCCAGGTCCTGAAGCAGGAAAACAGCCCCAGACCATCACACTACCACCACCATGTTTTACTTTTGGTATGATGTTCCTTTTTTGAAATGCTGTGTTACTTCTATGCCAGATTTAATGGGACATACTGTACATCTTCCATTAAGTTCAAGTTTTGTCTTGTCAGTCCAAGGAGTATTCTTCCAAAAGTCTTGGGGATCATCAAGATGCTTTCTGGAAAAACTGAGAACAGTCTTTATGTTCTTATTGCTCAGTGATGGTTTTAGTCTTGGAGCTCTGCCATGCAGGCTATTTTTGCCCAGTCTCTTTCTTATGCTGGAGTCAGGAGCACTGAGCTTAACTGAGGCAAATGAGGCCTGCAGTTCCTTTGATGTTGTTGTGTGTTCTTTTCTGACCTCTTGCATGAGTCGTCGCAGCGTTCTTGGGGCAATTGGTCAGCTGGCCACTCCTGATAAGCTTCAACAATGTTCCATGTTTTCACCATTTGTGGATAATTGCTCTCACTGTGGTTCGCTGGGGTCCCAAAGCTTGAAAAATGGTTTTGTAACCAGTTTTTACACATCTATTAAGGATGAATGATAATGGAAACTAAGTGACATTTTTGCTTCAAATACATTTTTAATTTTTTGATTGTAAATTTTTTAGTTATATTTTGTGATTTGCTGTTTGCCATGGACCATATGAATCTGTACAATGGAGATAACTTATTAACTTCTAAATTGGAGTTTTTTTTAGACACATGTTATGATCTGTGCAGAAATCATTGGGCTGGGAGAGGGAGGAGGTGAGCTGTGAACATCAGCTATTGAATTCAAGAAAAAAACAAAATGTTGCTAGACATTTTCAAAATATAACATAACTTTTATTAAGTTCATGAAAAAACTATTGCCAATTAAGAAATTTTGTCAGAAGATTTATGCGGGGTATACAGCACCATAAAAAAATTGCAAGATTGAGGCTATGTGCCCACGTTCAGGATTTCCTGCAGAAATTTCCTGAGAAAAACCTGAAATTTTCTGCAAGAAATCTGCATGCATTTTTTGCGCGTTTTACTGCGTTTTTGGTGCGTTTTTTTGCGGATTTTTCCGGACATTTCCCAATGCATTATATAGTGGGAAATCTGCAAAATTAATGAACATGCTGCGTTTTTTACCGCGATGCGTTTTTTTCGTGGAAAAAAACGCATCATGTGCACAAAAATTGCGGAATTCATTCTAAATGATGGGATGCATAATGTATGCTGTTTTTGTGGTTTTCTAGCATTTTTATAGCGAAAAAATGCAAAAAAAACGCTAAAAATCAGCAACGTGTGCACACAGCCTGAAGGGGCAGCAGTGCTGATTTAGTGCTGTATCATCTATCCCCTTTAGGCCATGTGCACACGTTGTAGATTTCCTGCAGATCTGCAGCGTTTTTTACCCTGCAGAAACGCTGCAGATCTGCAAATGATTTACAGTACAATGTAAATCAATGGAAAAAAAAATGCTGTGCTAATGGTGCGGAAAACTCCGCACTGAAAACGCTGGTTAAAAGAAAAAGCATGTCATTTATATGTGCGGATCTGCAGAATTTCTGCAACCATTGACTTGCATTGAGTCAGGCACATCCGCAGCAAAACCGCAGATCTAAAAAAGATCTGCGGTTTTGCTGTGAGAAACGCTGCCGATCGGGTGAGGGGGGAAGAGTGTGTGGGCGGAGACTCTGTGTGTGCGGGGAAGATGTGCGTGTCTGTTTGCAGGGAAGGTGTGCGTCTGCGGCGATCGCAAGGGTCTGCGGGGACCGCGGGACTGTCGGGCGTCTGTGTGGGGCTGCTGGGGGTCTGCACTGGGCTGTCGGCGGTCTGCAGCGGACTGTAGGGGGTCTGTGCGCAGCTGTCGGGGATCTGCAGCGAGCTGTCTGGGGTCTGCGGTGGGCTGTCAGGGGTCTGCGGCGGGCTGTCGGGGGTCTGTGCGGGGCTGCTGGGGATCTGCGGCGGGCTGTGGGGGAGTCTGTGCCGGCCTGTCGGGGGTTTGCGCCGGGCTGTGGGGGGTCTGTGCCGGGCTGTGGGGGGTCTGTGCCGGGCTGTGGGGGGTCTGTGCCGGGATGTGGGGGGGTCAGTGCTGGGCTGTGTCCCATCGGGCTATGCCTGCTACAGTGACAGTGATTGATACATTAGCCAATGATGGGACAGTAGTAGTCCCATCATCCGGCTAATGTGTTGAATGTAAAAACAAACAAACAAAAAAAACCACGAACATACAACAGAACATACAATATATGACAGTACATACAACATTTTTTTAAACTCTTTCACTACTGTAGGATTAGTAATGGATAGGCGTCTTATTGACGCCTCTCCATTATTAACCCGGCTTAATGTCACCTTACAATAGCAAGGTGACATTAACCCCTTATTATCCCATATCCCACCGCTACACAGGAGTGGGAAGAGAGGGGCTAAGTGCCGGAATTGGCGCATCTTACAGATGCACCATTTCTGGGACGGCTGCGGACTGGTATTTGTAGCCAGGTGGGGGGGGGGCAATATCCATGGCCCCTCTCTAGGCTATGAATATCAGCCCGCAGCTGTCTGCGCAGCCTTTCTGGCTATAAGATATAGGGGGACCCCACATCATTTTTTTGGGGGTCCCCCTATTTTAATAGCCAATAAAGGCTACACAGACAGCTGCGGGCTGATATTCATAGCCTGTATAGGGGCCATGGGTATTACCCCCTTCCCAGGCTACAAATATTGCCCCCCGGCCGTCGGCTTTCCCACTCTGGCACAGAAAATTGCGCAGGAGCCCACAACGTTTTTTTTCTGTTTTTTCTTTATGTTCATTAATCAACATCGGCCTATCTATAGATATATCTATCTGGCTAATTTCACACATCAGGTTTTTGCACCGGATTGCGCCTGATGGCCACATGTTTCATCCGTTTTTTGTCGGATCTGTCAAAAAACCTGTTTCCGCCGGATGGAAAACACATACAGAGGAACATTTTTTCTGTCCGGCGAAAAAACGCACAGCGACAGATCCGGCAAAAAACGTATGAAACTGAGATGTTAAATGATGAATCCGGCCTCCGAATCCGTTTTTTCATGCATATTTCCATTCAATGCACATTTTCCGTTCGCTCTCTCTTTTAAAAAAAAAACAGATCTGTTGCATCAGTTTTTCACTATTTGCAATGGATCCGTTTTTTCAAAAATTTGCCGGATCCTGCCTGACGGAATCAAACTGATGTGTGAAAGTAGCCTAACTATCCATATATCTATCTACATCTATCTATCTCATTCCTTCTATCTATCTATCTATCTATCTATCTATCTATCTATCTATCTATCTCAGGCCGGCGTCACACTTGGCGTAAATACGGTCCGTTTTTTACCGGAGCAATACACAGAAATGTTCCCAAAACAGTGTTCTGTATGTAATCCGTTGGCAAGGTTGACAAGACTTTCATTGGTGGAATTTTTGCGCAATACGCTAACAAACGCAGTATGCTGTGATTATCTACACCCGTAAAATGCGGCTGCGAAATATACGGCAGATAGGAGCTGCCCCATAGGAAATTATCGGTCCGTGTGCAATGCGTTGTTTTTGCGCCTCTCATACGTCCGTAAAACTCTCTAGCGTGCCGCCGGCCTTATTCCTTCTATCTATCTATCTCATTCTTTCTATCTGTCTGTCTATTTGTGTGTAATGGAGTGTGGGTTGGACAAATGTAAAAGAGGAGGTTGGACAAGAAATAACATCACAAATCTTTTTTTTTTGTCAATAATAGATCTTTATTTAGCTTTCAAAAACGCGTTAAAATCCGCATGGAAAAAACGCAACAAAACAGCACCGCAAAACTTGTATTTTCTGGCAAGAGAGGGAACAATCTGCAGCAGAAATTCCTAAGGCTAATCCGCAACGTGTGCCCATACTATTACTGTTTTGCTCTGTACTTCTCTGCCCTGGTCATTGTTGGTGCAGGGAACCGAAGCAATGCTCTGTTCAAGTATATGGGTCATTCTGCAGTTCCCTGCACAGCTGCTCAGTGAAAACTGCAGCCCCTTCATTCTCAGGATCGGTGGGGGACCCAGAGGACAGAAACTCATTGATCAGTTGGGAATACCCATTTAATATGTTACCATGAAACATGAGCTATTTAGAATAATGCATCCAAGAAGTATTGACTCCGGATCATCATTCCCTCCCTGTTTTCCCGAGTGACAATAATCAGGAGACCATAAATGGTTGATAGGTGAAAGTTGGTCACAGGTATATAATTACTGCTCCTTTTCCATTTCTTTGAAATCACATTACCATGGTTTATACCGCTAAACAGGTAAACTATCTTTTATTTCCAAGAAATCCATATGCTAGATCTGGAGTCCAAGGGATGCAAGTCCGTCTTCACAAATTTATGTATACCGATCCTGCAAACTTTGACCTGCAGAAATCAATATCGGTGCATAAAATAAGATAATAAACATGAACAAAAGACATAATAAGGGCAGGAGACCAGGAGAAACCAAAAGAACGTGGACAGAGGAAGCAGAAGGTTGCTGCCACCGTTTACATACCCCCGGGGGGATGCTCCCAATTTAAGATGATGAAAAAGTAAAAGGTGTAATCCTGCACAACAGCAGGAGAGGTTTCTCAGGAGGAGGGGGTAAAAGACCAAACCTACCAGGCATCGTACATTCTATTGATGCATCCTCTATACAATTGCGCTCAAAAGTTTACATACCCCGGCAGAATTTTTGCTTTCTTGGCCTTTTTTCAGAGAATATGAATGATAACATCAAAACCTTTTCTCCACTCATGGTTAGTGGTCGGGTGAAGCCATTTATCGTCAAACTATTGTGTTTTCTCTTTTTAAATAATGACAACCCAAAGCATCCAAATGATACTGATCTAAAGTTCACATACCCTGGTGATTTTGGCCTGATAACATGACACAAATGGGTTTGAATGGCTACTAAAGGTAACATCCTCACCTGTGACCTGTTTGCTTGTAATCTCTGTGTGTGCATAAAAGCTGAGTGACTATTGTATCTTTCATACAACCACTGAGTTTCTGGATTGTGAGTCATGAAGAAAGCAAAAGAATTGTCAATGGATCTACAGGAAAAGATAGTTGAATGTATAAAACAGGAAAGGGATACAAAAAGATATCCTGTGATTAACAAATGGAAAATCAGGGGCTCTGTAAAAACAAAACCACGGGCAGGTAGACCAACAAAAATGTCATCTACAACTGCCAGGAAAATTGTTCGGGATCCAAAGAAAAACCTACAAATAACATCAGCTGAAATACAGGACTCTCTGAAAACTAGTAGTGTGGCTGTTTCAAGATGCACAATAAGGAGGCACTGTAAGAAACATGCACTGCATGGTCGAGTCGCCAGAAGAAAGCCATTACTGCATAAATGCCACAAAGTATCTCACCTACAATAAACAAAACAGCACAGAGACAAGCCTCAAAACTTATGGAGTAAGGTAATTTGGAGTGATGAGACCAAAATGTAACTTTTTGTCCACAACTATAAACATTACATTTGGAGAGAGGTCAACAAGGCCTAAGATGAAAGGAACACCATTCCTACTGTAAAGCACGGAGGTGGATCGCTGATGTTTTGGGGATGTGTGAGCTACAAAGGCACAGGAAACTTGGTCAAAAGTCGAAGGAAAGATGAATGCAACATGTTATCTTCAAATACTGGAGGCAAATTTGCACTCATCAGCCCGAAAGCTGCGCATGGGACGTACTTGGATGTTCCAACATGACTAAATCAAAGAAAAAACCCCAAGAAACTTTATTAAGTATATAGGTATTAAAAAGGCCACCAACCTGTGGCTACACCAAAACAAACAAACAAACACACACCGTGAAAAAACTAGTGTATGGGGAAAGGAAATCCCTATAACGTATCTACTCTGATAACTGCCTAGCAGCGGGGGTTGGCGCCCTAGGGGGAACGTTATGGCGCCCCCGCTCAACGACGGCTTACCCTAGAATCCCTGGATAGCCCTAATAGTACCAATGGGTCCCTCTACCCGCACAATGATAATGAACTAAAGGTACCCCTAATAGGCTAGACAGATGACACACCTATCCATAGGGAAACCTACACCCCAACACCGTGAATATAAAAACAATAATGAGCACATGCAGTGGGCAAATGACGAGCATGTAAAGCACAAAGTACTAAGTTGATTCAGCTCGAATAGACGGCTACTTAGTACTAATTGCTACAGTTAGCCTGAGTGGTGGGTCAATCAGTAACAAGTCTTTCAGATTCGTTAATGGGTCACATGAATGGGCCCCCTGCCCGATGTAAAGTGACCTATCATGCAAAGACACATGCCGATAATGGATGCAGCACAGGGAGATCCCTGTAAAAATCAACAGTGCCACATATACAACCGAAAGACCCCTTTCCACATCACTTAATCATAGATGAAACTGCATAATTAGTACTCATCCTTCAATGTCATGCCGTCAGCCCACTGTCATACACCGCCTCAACGCGTTTCGCCTCTCGGGCTCATCAGGAGGCCCGATACGTCAGTCATGTGTCTCGATGATGAAGGATAGAGGTGAGTTATGATGCTATTTACCTCAATTTATATAAAGCCGCCGGGAGAAACCATGTGTGCGACTCCTTCCTGTATCCGAACGGAAGTGATCATGCTCATGGCCGGTTAGGTGAGGGTTCTACTGCGCCTGCGCTAGATGGAACGCATAGGGAACCTCGCACAACGTGCGGCTTCTTCCTGTTAGCCAACCGGAAGTGGTCAAAACCATCGCCGGCTAGATAGAGACTCCACTGCATCTGCGCCAGATGGGACGCATAGGGAACCCCTGCGTGTCACCCATGTTTACTACGGTAGCGTATCCATTACATAAAAGTTGCGCAGCACGCAGCACAGCCAGGTTTCACTGTCTGCCAATGTGTTACAAACAACACCCAGGTAACCTTAGTCGCAGTACGTGCTACGGCGCCAGTGCACAGTGTCTACATAGACTTAAGATAACTTCTTTACTTGCCGATGCCTGACTGCGTCTGCGTAGCATGACAGCTATAGGCACCGGTGTCGATCACCTTTTCTGTACCTGAAGCAAACATAGTGATAGATGATAAGCCACCAAGTACAAAAAAAAAAAAATGCGCCACAGCTTATGCGCATATCGCCTTTCTGCTGAAAGCTCTGATGGGATACACAGAATTTCAATAAAGCGTCTAGGTCCAAAAAGTACATTAGACCTGTCAAAATTAGACAAATGCTTCATTCCCCTATATTGATTAGCTTCCTTTGTATATATACATTTCAATTAGGAATAAGCCACTCCGTACCTTTGCTCTATATGGAGCCTATAGGTCAAAGCACGCTATACTATGTACCCAAAGCTATTATATCAGGCACCCCTAAAGACGGCTTTTACAAATCGAGGATTTTTATATTCAAAGATAAAAATACACACTGGTCTGCGTACATTCCTACTAACAGGAGGAGATAACACGTGACGGAACATGCAGCTAAGCTTCTTGTCCAATGGTCCAATATATAATCAAAATCAATAAAATTCTGTCAATTCTGTATATTTCAAAAAAGAGAGGGATAATTCACATAGACAGAGTTTTTAAGTATGTGTCAACATTAGAGGAAGCAAGTGAACGACTGTAACTCATTTAGACCCTTTGGGGTCATTGAGTCCAACCTAAAGGTCCACTCACATTCCCTTTGGAGGACCATTCTGTCAAAATTACCCCCCCTAGGGTTAGGTTTTACCACTTCAATCACAGTGAAGGTTACGTCAGTTGGCTTATCGGGGTGTTGTGATCTCATGTGTCTCGCCAAGGCAGTATCTCTATTATGTCTGATATCCCCTAGATGTTCACCCACTCTCCTGCGGAACTCTCTTATTGTTTTCCCGATGTAGTCTTTGGGGCAGGGACAAGAGGCCATGTAGACAACACCTGTTGATTTACAGTTAGAGAAGTCTCGCTGAAAGAAGACCTTCCCAGTAGAAGAGCTTGTGAAAGATTTGTTAGGTTTCATCCATCTACAGAACTGGCAACCGCCACACCGGAAAAAACCACATGGTTTTCTGCCCAGCCACGTATCACCACCTGTTGGTTTCAGGTAGTGACTGTGTACTAAAGAATCCTTCAGAGATCTTCCTTTTCTGAAGGTGATGTCTGGGCGTGCCCCCAGCAGATCTCTAAGGTCTGGGTCCATTCTTAGGATGTCCCAGTGCTTATTAAGTATTCCCCTGACCTTTTGATGCTGAGAGTCAAAAGTACCGATGATCCTTATTTTCTCGTCCTCCAACTTTTGCTCATTCTTCTGTAATAGCTGTTGTCTATCTGCGTTTGCCGCCACATTGTAAGCCGCGGTGAGGATATGAGGAGGATAGTTTTTCTCTCTGAATCTAGTAAACATGTCACCTGCTTGGCTGTGGAACATCTTAATGTTCGAACAGTTTCGCCTGAGTCTTAGGAATTGGCCCTTTGGGATCCCCTTTTTAAGGGGGATGGGATGGTGACTATGCCAATTAAGAAGGCTATTAGTGCTTGTTGGTTTACGATAAACACTGGTCGTAAGGCCCCCATTGGGTGTCCTCCTTATCATTACATCCAAAAAAGCCAATTCTTCATTCTGGACCTCTGAGGTGAATCTAAGACCCATATCGTTAATGTTCAGTTCCATAATAAAGGTATCAAACTGTTCCACAGTCCCCGTCCAAATAACAAACACATCATCGATGTACCTAAGCCAAATGGCTACAAAATCATTCCACCAGTTGGCATCATCCCCGAACACTACTGTCTCCTCCCACCAGCCCAGGAGCAAATTTGCGTACGATGGGGCACAGGGACACCCCATCGCAGTGCCCCTGAGCTGGTGGTAGTACCTGCCATTGAATTTAAATGAATTATGGGTCAGGATAAACTCCATAAGAGACAGTACAAAAGAATTATGATCCCTGCAGGCTACCGATCTTTGTTGAAGATAGTGATGCAGTCCCCTCAGACCATCCACATGCGGTATACTACTGTAGAGGGCCTCTACGTCAATTGATGCCAACACTGACCCACTATCCAATTGTAGCCCCTCTAATTTCTGCAGTAGATCCGTGGTATCCCTTAGATATGAGGGGATTGAGACCACGAATGGCCGAAGAATTTTCTCGATATACAAGCCGCAGTTTTGTGTGAGGGAATCAACTCCAGATACAATTGGTCGTCCCTTAAGCGGGCTTAGACCCTTATGTATCTTGGGTAATGTGTAAAAAGTAGCCTGCAGGGGAAACTTAGGGAGCAAAAAATCATATTCAGATCTAGACACTAATCCTCCAGAGATAGCCTCGTCTAGAATTGCTTTAAGCTCAATTTTGTAGGCCTCCAGGGGATCAGAGCTGAGAATTTTGTATGTGTTCTCATTCTGTAGAATATTCATGCACATATCACAATAAATCTTGTGATCCATAATGACCAAATTACCACCCTTATCGGATGCCTTGATGATCAATTGGTCATTACTCTTCAGTGATTCTAATGCTGCCCTTTCTTTAGCACTGAGGTTGAAATCAGTGTTGGTATCCATATATTTAATCTTTCTGAGATCTCTTTCTACCAGTTGGAGAAAAATGTCGATATTTTGAGTGTCCCCCTGTGGTGGCGTTCTTAGGCTCTTATTTTTGAGACTCGTAAACGGGCCCTTACCTGGATCTAATCTTTGCTCATTTTTCCCCAGAAGTCCAACTAGGGCTTCGTAACTCTCAAGATCTTCCTCCCCTAGGCCTTGTTGGATTCCTTCCTGTTGTGGTGTACAAAGAATTTCTTCCATTTCAATTTTCGACAGAAGAGGTGCAAATCCTTAACCCATCCAAAACAATTAAAACCACCAGTCGGTACAAAATTGAGACCCCTCTGTAGCACACGATATTCATCCCCAGAAAGAACATGAGTGGATAAATTTATGATCTGTCCTCTACCTAGTTGGGTTTTGTCCTGAGAAAATATCCCATTTTCATGCCCTGTTCTAAAAAAGAGGATGACGATGCAGATGAGGATGCTGAAGCTGGGGTGTCCCTTAGTGTACCCGGGGCAGTATGTTGTGTCCCCTCTCCATTCCTGTGTCCCCCTCTCCCCTTTTTTCCATATCTGGCCCTTGGATGTTGCCATCTTGGCTGTCTGAAAGGCTGTGCCCTATTATTATAGCCTCCTCTTACGGTAGTCTCTGTTCTTTCAGTATCAGAGGTGTCAATATCTGAGGAAGAAATTTCACCCGGTCTACCTGTTTGAAAGCTGAAAGCTTGATTATCTGCAAAATTCCTAAGATCCTTCTGGAATTGTATCTGCTTTCTTTCTTTCAATAAAGCCTGATACTTTTCGACAGAGGTTTGTAACAAACCCTCCCTCCTGTTGAAATCTGGATCAGACTTAAATTTTAACACTTTCTCTATCAGGCTATTCAAATTATTAGTGGATTTTTCAAGCAATTTTTTCTCCTCAGATAGTAACAATTGCATAAAGCGTACCGATTAGAGTTGAGCGACCTTGACCTTTTTAGAGTCGAGCCGGGTTTCGCGAAACCCGACTATCTCAAAAGTCGGGTCGAGTGAAATCGGCCGATTATGACGTAAAGTCGGGATCGACCGAAACACGAAACCCAATGCAAGTCAATGGGGCAGCATAGTCGGCAGTGAGTGGGGGCCAGGAAAACACCTAGAGTGCCCATTTTAATGTCAAAACCATCCATTCTTCTTAATGAAGCTTGTCAAGCGTAATTTACCTTATAATAATTGGAAGGCATTGAAATTGGGGGTCATTTGGCTAAAGTTGTGGTGGGTAGGGCTGGTTCAAGTAATTAGTGGGCCCAGGAAATCTGGACCACGTCACGGCAGTGGAGCAGGGAGAGGTAAGTATTTCAACTTTGCAAGTGCTGTGAACCTGAGCAAGCAGGGGGGGCCCACTCGTTGGCATTGGCACTGGCACAGGGCCCCTCAAAGTACAGCGGTGTGTTTGCACGGCGGGGGCGCCTCCCACCGGCAGCAACACTTTTGCGTACCATGAGAGGCCCTGTGCCAGTGACGTCGCCAACTAGTATTCCTCCCCCTACCTGATGAAGGAACCTGCACTTTCATCTGCACCTTCCTGTTTGTCCCCGTGTAAGGTGGTATGGTATGCGGGAAGGGGGACCTGACTTTCAGCAGGGTCACAATCTTGCAGTGTAGCGTGCACGGGAAATGTTGCGTTATGGGTCAATGTACCAGCAGACTCATCTATCACTGGCTGGGCAATGGGCAGGATGAGGAGGAAACACAGATATAGGCCCAAAGAATAAAGTGGGCTAAATGCAGTTAAAAATTGGTAACACAGGACTAATCAGGGGGCATTGCAGTGGAGGACAACTGGAATGAGAGGCTGACACAGAGAGTAGGCCCAAATCAGTAAGTAGTCGAAATGCAGTTCAAAATTGGCAACAGTAGTAAACAGGCGGCACAGCTTTGTTCAGTGGAGGAGAACAGCAAGGAGTGGCAGACACCGATAGTAGGCCCCAACCCAACTAGTAGGCCAAATGCAGTCTAACATTAACAACTACTTAACGAGCGCCTGAAAACGGAATTTCAGGACAGGAAACCAGAAGAACAGCAAGGAGCGGCAGACACCGATAGTAGGCCCCAAACCAACTAGTACGCCAAATGCAGTTGTTCCGTTTAACCACAATTTAATGAGAGCCTGAAGATAGAAGTTCAGGAAAGGCAACCTGGAGAACACCTTGGAGTGGAACACACCATCTCTCTACACCCCATACCCAATTTGTAGGTCTAATGCAGCGTAGTTTCCAACAACTACTAAACGAGAGCATGATGATCGAAGCATTGGCGAGGAAACCTGGGGAACACCTTGGAGTGGAACACACCATCTCTCTACACCCCATACCCAATTTGTAGGCCTAATGCAGCGTAGTTTCCAACAACTACTAAACGAGAGCCGGAAGATCGAATCTCAGGAAAGGCAACCTGGAGAACACCTTGGAGTGGAACACACCATCTCTCTACACCCCATACCCAATTTGTAAGCCCAATGCAGCGTAGTTTCCAACAACTACTAAACGAGAGCCGGAAGATTGAAGCAATGGAGAGGAAACCTGGGGAACACCTTGGAGTGTAACACACCATCTCTCTACACCCCATACCCAATTTGTAGGCCTAATGCAGCGTAGTTTCCAACAACTACTAAACGAGAGCCGGAAGATCGAAGCAATGGAGAGGAAACCTGGGGAACACCTTGGAGTGTAACACACCATCTCTCTACACCCCATACCCAATTTGTAGGCCTAATGCAGCGTAGTTTCCAACAACTACTAAACGAGAGCCGGAAGATCGAAGCAATGGAGAGGAAACCTGGGGAACACCTTGGAGTGTAACACACCATCTCTCTACACCCCATACCCAATTTGTAGGCCTAATGCAGCGTAGTTTCCAACAACTACTAAACGAGAGCATGAAGATCGAAGCAATGGAGAGGAAACCTGGGGAACACCTTGGAGTGGAACACACCATCTCTCTACACCCCATACCCAATTTGTAGGCCTAATGCAGCGTAGTTTCCAACAACTACTAAACGAGAGCATGATGATCGAAGCATTGGCGAGGAAACCTGGGGAACACCTTGAAGTGGAACACACCATCTCTCTACAGTGGAACACACCATCTCTCTACACCCCATACCCAATTTGTAGGCCTAATGCAGCGTAGTTTCCAACAACTACTAAACGAGAGCCGGAAGATCGAAGCTCAGGAAAGGCAACCTGGGGAACACCTTGGAGTGGAACACACCATCTCTCTACACCCCATACCCAATTTGTAGGCCTAATGCAGCGTAGTTTCCAACAACTACTAAACGAGAGCCGGAAGATCGAAGCAATGGAGAGGAAACCTGGGGAACACCTTGGAGTGTAACACACCATCTCTCTACACCCCATACCCAATTTGTAGGCCTAATGCAGCGTAGTTTCCAACAACTACTAAACGAGAGCATGAAGATCGAAGCAATGGAGAGGAAACCTGGGGAACACCTTGGAGTGTAACACACCATCTCTCTACACCCCATACCCAATTTGTAGGCCTAATGCAGCGTAGTTTCCAACAACTACTAAACGAGAGCATGATGATCGAAGCATTGGCGAGGAAACCTGGGGAACACCTTGAAGTGGAACACACCATCTCTCTACAGTGGAACACACCATCTCTCTACACCCCATACCCAATTTGTAGGCCTAATGCAGCGTAGTTTCCAACAACTACTAAACGAGAGCCGGAAGATCGAAGCTCAGGAAAGGCAACCTGGGGAACACCTTGGAGTGGAACACACCATCTCTCTACACCCCATACCCAATTTGTAGGCCTAATGCAGCGTAGTTTCCAACAACTACTAAACGAGAGCATGATGATCGAAGCATTGGCGAGGAAACCTGGGGAACACTTGGAGTGGAACACACCATCTCTCTACAGTGGAACACACCATCTCTCTACACCCCATACCCAATTTGTAGGCCTAATGCAGCGTAGTTTCCAACAACTACTAAACGAGAGCCGGAAGATCGAAGCTCAGGAAAGGCAACCTGGGGAACACCTTGGAGTGGAACACACCATCTCTCTACACCCCATACCCAATTTGTAGGCCCAATGCAGCGTAGTTTCCAACAACTACTAAACGAGAGCCGGAAGATCGAAGCTCAGGAAAGGCAACCTGGGGAACACCTTGGAGTGTAACAAACCCTCTCTCTACACCACGGAAGGGCTGATTCTTAGGAAGGAAGGCTGTCGGAAAGAAGCAGGGCGCGTCCGAGGGTGATTATATTCTTATTAGGTATATACTCACCCTCGGACGCGCCCTGCTTCTTTATTTGTAATGAATGTTTATTTGCAATGTGGTTTTGACTTACTCTATTTTTTTGGTAAATAATGATTTTATTATTTTCATTGTTTTGCATCTTCTTGGCAATGATATAAAGAAGACGCGACAGGACAACACTCGGTGGATGCCATATCTGTGTTTAAAATTGAAAAAACCTTTCAGTTAACTACTTGCAGGAGAAAGTTATTGTAGCTGGTGGCCATTTTTAGTACTGTACCAGATTTTTGTTGTATGTGTTTGTTTTTAATGTTAAAATGTCTGCATTTGATATCTCTCCAGTATTTTCTTTTTTATAAGCAAAATACTTATTTTTATATTTTCTGATGTTGGTTCCAGGGGTACACGGGCAGCAGTGGTGTGGTCAGTGGAGGCCTAGTGGAAGGAGTGACCGCAGACAGGCATCGAAGGCCTAAAATAATAACACATGGCTGTAGGCAATTTTAAATTGGTTACAGGGGTACACGGGCAGCAGTGGTGTGGTCAGTGGAGGCCTAGTGGAAGGAGTCACCGCAGACAGGCATCGAAGGCCTAAAATAATAACACATGGCTGTAGGCAATTTTAAATGGTTACAGGGGTACACGGGCAGCAGTGGTGTGGTCAGTGGAGGCCTAGTGGAAGGAGTCACCGCAGACAGGCATCGAAGGCCTAAAATAATAACACATGGCTGTAGGCAATTTTAAATTGGTTCCAGGGGTACACGGGCAGCAGTGGTGTGGTCAGTGGAGGCCTAGTGGAAGGAGTCACCGCAGACAGGCATCGAAGGCCTAAAATAATAACACATGGCTGTAGGCAATTTTAAATTGGTTCCAGGGGTACACGGGCAGCAGTGGTGTGGTCAGTGGAGGCCTAGTGGAAGGAGTGACCGCAGACAGGCATCGAAGGCCTAAAATAATAACACATGGCTGTAGGCAATTTTAAATTGGTTCCAGGGGTACACGGGCAGCAGTGGTTTGGTCAGTGGAGGCCTAGTGGAAGGAGTCACCGCAGACAGGCATCGAAGGCCTAAAATAATAACACATGGCTGTAGGCAATTTTAAATTGGTTCCAGGGGTACACGGGCAGCAGTGGTGTGGTCAGTGGAGGCCTAGTGGAAGGAGTGACCGCAGACAGGCATCGAAGGCCTAAAATAATAACACATGGCTGTAGGCAATTTTAAATTGGTTCCAGGGGTACACGGGCAGCAGTGGTGTGGTCAGTGGAGGCCTAGTGGAAGGAGTGACCGCAGACAGGCATCGAAGGCCTAAAATAATAACACATGGCTGTAGGCAATTTTAAATTGGTTACAGGGGTACACGGGCAGCAGTGGTGTGGTCAGTGGAGGCCTAGTGGAAGGAGTGACCACAGACAGGCATCGAAGGCCTAACATAACAAAAATGTCAATACAATGGTGTTGTCAGTGGCAGGCATTGAAGGATGTCAGCGCATAGACTAAACATTGGTGGAGCTGTGAGGTAATTTTGCAAGTGGTAGAGCACTGTTTGAGCTGGGGTGGGGGGAAACTGTCTTGTGGCCGGCGGTACAGGCCCAGGGCCCCTCATATTACAACGGTGTGTCTGACGTTGGGTGCGCACCACCACCGCCAGAGACACTTTATTGTACTAGGAGGGACCCAGTGGCAGTGCCGTCGACCAAAAGCGGGCTCACCCACCTCTTCAGACAAACTGCACTCTCACGGGTGCTGTCGCCAAGTGTCGATACCACAGCCCCGTGTGGGGAGTTTGGCCATTTAGTGAGGTGTAAACATGTCGTATGCTGGACAATCAGCTGCAGAAAATTACGAGATTGGAAAAGGCATTCAGAATAGTCCACAGGCAAGACCTTTTCATAGGAAAGCTAGGTGTCAGCCGGGCAAGGTGGGGCAAAAGATTTCGAAATCCAGTTGTGGTTCATTTTAATGAAGGTTAGATCATCTACATTTTGGGTAGCCAGACGAGTCCTTTTTTCTGTTAGTATTGAACCTGCAGCACTGAATACTCTTTCTGATAGGACACTAGCTGCCGGGCAAGCAAGCTCCTGCAATGCATATTCTGCCAATTCTGGCCAGGTGTCTAATTTTGATGCCCAGTAATCAAATGGGAATGACGGTTGAGGGAGAACATCGATAAGGGATGAAAAATAGTTTGTAACCATACTGGACAAATGTTGTCTCCTGTCACTTTGAATTGATGCTGCAGTACCTGTCCTGTCTGCGGTCATAGCAAAATCACTCCACAACCTGGTCAGAAAACCCCTCTGGCCAACGCCACTTCTGATTTCTGCCCCTCTAACTCCTCTGGTCTGCTGGCCCCTGCAGCTCGTGTGAGAACGATCACGGGCGCTGTGTGCAGGGAATGCCAGAAGCAAACGGTCAACAAGAGTTGATTGTTTGGTTGCTAATATTAGTTCCAAGTTCTCATGTGGCATTATATTTTGCAATTTGCCTTTATAGCGAGGATCAAGGAGGCAGGCCAACCAGTAATCGTCATCATTCATCATTTTAGTTATGCGTGTGTCCCTTTTGAGGATACGTAAGGCATAATCCGCCATGTGGGCCAAAGTTCCAGTTCTCAAATCTGCGGTTGTGCTTGGTTGAGGGGTAGTTTCAGGCAAATCCACGTCACTTGTGTCCCTCAAAAAACCAGAACCCGGCCTTGCCGCGCCACCAATTTCCAGTGGCCCCGGAAAAGCTTCCTCATTAAAAATATAATCATCCCCATCATCCTCCTCGTCCTCCTCCTCCTCTTCGCCCGCTACCTCGTCCTGTACACTGCCCTGGCCAGACAATGGCTGACTGTCATCAAGGCTTTCCTCTTCCTCAGCTGCAGACGCCTGATCCTTTATGTGCGTCAAACTTTGCATCAGCAGACGCATTAGGGGGATGCTCATGCTTATTATGGCGTTGTCTGCACTAACCAGCCGTGTGCATTCCTCAAAACACTGAAGGACTTGACACATGTCTTGAATCTTCGACCACTGCACACCTGACAACTCCATGTCTGCCATCCTACTGCCTGCCCGTGTATGTGTATCCTCCCACAAAAACATAACAGCCCGCCTCTGTTCACACAGTCTCTGAAGCATGTGCAGTGTTGAGTTCCACCTTGTTGCAACGTCTATGATTAGGCGATGCTAGGGAAGGTTCAAAGAACGCTGATAGATCTGCATACGGCTGGAGTGTACGGGCGAACGGCGGATATGTGAGCAAAGTCCACGCACTTTGAGGAGCAGGTCGGATAACCCCGGATAACTTTTCAGGAAGCACTGCACCACCAGGTTTAAGGTGTGAGCCAGGCAAGGAATGTGTTTCAGTTGGGAAAGGGAGATGGCAGCCATGAAATTCCTTCCGTTATCACTCACTACCTTGCCTGCCTCAAGATCTACAGTGCCCAGCCACGACTGCGTTTCTTTCTGCAAGAACTCGGACAGAACTTCCGCGGTGTGTCTGTTGTCGCCCAAACACTTCATAGCCAATACAGCCTGCTGACGTTTGCCAGTAGCTGCCCCATAATGGGAGACCTGGTGTGCAACAGTGGCAGCTGCGGATGGAGTGGTTGTGCGACTGCGGTCTGTGGACGAGCTCTCGCTTCTGCAGGAGGACGAAGAGGAGGAGGAGGGGGTGCGAACGGCTACAGCCAATTGTTTCCTAGACCGTGGGCTAGGCAGAACTGTCCCAAACTTGCTGTCCCCTGTGGACCCTGCATCCACCACATTTACCCAGTGTGCCGTGATGGACACGTAACGTCCCTGGCCATGCCTACTGGTCCATGCATCTGTTGTCAGGTGCACCTTTGTGCTCACAGATTGCCTGAGTGCATGGACGATGCGCTCTTTAACATGCTGGTGGAGGGCTGGGATGGCTTTTCTGGAAAAAAAGTGTCGACTGGGTAGCTCGTAGCGTGGTACAGCGTAGTCCATCAGGGCTTTGAAAGCTTCGCTTTCAACTAACCGGTAGGGCATCATCTCTAACGAGATTAGTCTAGCTATGTGTGCGTTCAAACCCTGTGTACGCGGATGCGAGGCTAAGTACTTCCTTTTTCTAACCATAGTCTCATGTAGGGTGAGCTGGACTGGAGAGCTGGAGATCGTGGAACTAGCGGGGGTGCCGGTGGACATGGCAGACTGAGAGACGGTGGGAGATGGTATTGTTGCCACCGGTGCCCTAGATGCAGTGTTTCCTACTACGAAACTGGTGATTCCCTGACCCTGACTGCTTTGGCCTGGCAAAGAAACCTGCACAGATACTGCAGGTGGTGCGGAAAATGGTGGCCCTACAATGCCGGAAGGGATGTTGCGTTGCTGACTAGCTTCATTGGCCGAGGGTGCTACAACCTTAAGGGACGTTTGGTAGTTAGTCCAGGCTTGCAAATGCATGGTGGTTAAATGTCTATGCATGCAACTTGTATTGAGACTTTTCAGATTCTGTCCTCTGCTTAAGGTAGTTGAACATTTTTGACAGATGACTTTGCGCTGATCAATTGGATGTTGTTTAAAAAAATGCCAGACTGCACTCTTTCTAGCATCGGATACCTTTTCAGGCATTGCAGACTGAGCTTTAACCGGATGGCCACGCTGTCCTCCAACAGGTTTTGGCTTTGCCACGCGTTTTGGGCAAGATACGGGCCCGGCAGATGGAACCTGTTGCGATGTTGATGCCTGCTGCGGCCCCTCCTCCTCCGCTTCAGAACTGCTGCCGCCTGCTCCCTGTTCCCCCAATGGCTGCCAATCGGGGTCAAGAACTGGGTCATCTATTACCTCTTCTTGTAGCTCGTGTGCAACTTCGTCTGTGTCACCGTGTCGGTCGGTGGTATAGCGTTCGTGATGGGGCAACATAGTCTCATCAGGGTCTGATTCTTGATCAGCACCCTGCGAGGGCAATGTTGTGGTCTGAGTCAAAGGACCAGCATAATAGTCTGGCTGTGGCTGTGCATCAGTGCACTCCATGTCAGATTCAACTTGTAATGGGCATGGACTGTTAACTGCTTCACTTTCTAAGCCAGGGACGGTATGTGTAAAGAGCTCCATGGAGTAACCCGTTGTGTCGCCTGCTGCATTCTTCTCTGTTGTTGTTTTTGCTGAAGAGGACAAGGAAGCGACTTGTCCCTGACCGTGAACATCCACTAACGACGCGCTGCTTTGACATTTACCAGTTTCACGAGAGGAGGCAAAAGAGCTAGAGGCTGAGTCAGCAAGATAAGCCAAAACTTGCTCTTGCTGCTCCGGCTTTAAAAGCGGTTTTCCTACTCCCAGAAAAGGGAGCGTTCGAGGCCTTGTGTAGCCAGACGACGAACCTGGCTCCACAGCTCCAGACTTAGGTGCAATATTTTTTTTCCCACGACCAGCTGATGCTCCACCACTACCACTACCCTCATTACCAGCTGGCAATGAACGCCCCCGGCCACGACCTCTTCCACCATACTTCCTCATTGTTTTAAAAACGTAAACAAACTAACGGTATTTGTTGCTGTCACACAAATTACACGGTGAGCTATAACTTCAGTATGATTTAGCTACCCCTTTACAGGTGAGTGAGACCACAACGAAAATCAGGCACAATGTTACACACTCTGTTGTTGGTGGCAACAAATGAGAGAGATGCCACACACGCAGGACTGTCACTGAAGCACAAATGTAAATATTAATCTCCCACTGATTTGATTTTTTTTTTTTTTAAGGGAGACTTTAGGAAAAAAAATAATAGAATAAAATGATTTTTTCAGGAAGAATTTAGAAACCAAATAAAATAAAATGATTTTTTCAGGGAGAATTTAGAAAACAAATAAAACAAAAAAAGGCTTTCTATGGCCCACTGAGTGAGAGATGACGCACACAGGAGTCAGGAGTGGCACACAAGCCCAGAGGCCAATATTTATCTCCCACTGATTGATGTAGTGATTTTTTCAGGTAGATTTTGGAACCCAAATCAAGCTAAAAAAAATAATAGGCTTTCTATGGCCCACAATTGGAGACAGAGAGAGAGATGGCACACCCAGGAGTCAAGACTGGCACACAAGCAGAAAGGGCAATATTAATCTCCCACTGATTTGTTTTTTTTTTTTTTTTTCAGGGAGACTTTAGGAAAAAAAAAAATAGAATAAAATAATTTTTTCAGGAAGAATTTAGAAACCAAAGAAAATAAAATGATTTTTTCAGGGAGAATTTAGAAAACAAATAAAACAAAAAAAGGCTTTCTATGGCCCACTGAGTGAGAGATGACGCACACAGGAGTCAGGAGTGGCACACAAGCCCAGAGGCCAATATTTATCTCCCACTTTTTTTTTTTGTTCCAGGGAAAATTTATAAACCCAATAAAAAAAATAATAAATAGGCTTTCTATGGCCCACTATCTGAGAGACAGAGAGAGATGGCACGCTTAGGACTGGCACACAAGCCCAAAGGCCAATATTAATCTCCCTTTTTTTTTTAAGGGAGAATTTATAAAACAAAAAAAAAATAAATAAATAGGCTTTCTATGGCCCACTATTTGTGAGAGAGATGGCACGCTCAGGACTGGCACACAAGCCCAGAGGCCAATATTAATCTCCCACTTTTTTTTTTTTTTTCCAGGGAAAATTTATAAACCCAATAAAAAAATAAATAAATAAATAGGCTTTCTATGGCCCACTATCTGAGAGAGAGAGATGGCACGCTTAGGACTGGCACACAAGCCCAAAGGCCAATATTAATCTCCCACTGATTGATTTATTGATTTTTTCAGGTAGAATTTAGAACCCAAATAAAGCAAAAAAAAAAAAAATGGGCTTTCTATGGCCCACTGAGTGAGTGATGATGCACACAGGAGTCAGGAGTGGCACACAAGCCCTGAGGCCAATATTTTTCTCCCACTGATTGATGTAGTGATTTTTTCAGGTAGATTTTAGAACCAAAATCAAGCAAAAAAATAAATGGGCTTTCTATGGCCCACTGAGTGAGTGATGATGCACACAGGAGTCAGGAGTGGCACACAAGCCCTGAGGCCAATATTTTTCTCCCACTGATTGATGTAGTGATTTTTTCAGGTAGATTTTATAACCCAAATCAAGCAAAAAAATAAATAGGCTTTCTATGGCCCACTGAGTGCGAGATGACACAGACAGGGATGGCACTCTAGCAGAAATGTCAATCTTAATCTCCCACAAAAAAAAAAAAAAAACAGGGAGTGTCCTTCAATTACTATCTCCCTGCAGTAATCTCAGCCAGGTATGGCAGGCAGCAATAAGGAGTGGACTGATGTACAAATGAAATAAAAAGTGTGTACAAACCAAAAAGATAGCTGTGCAGAAAGGAAGGAACAAGAGGATTTGTGCTTTGAAAAAAGCAGTTGGTTTGCACAGCGGCGTACACACAGCAATGCAGCTATCAGGGAGCCTTCTAGGGCAGCCCAATGAGCTACAGCGCTGAGGGGGAAAAAAAAAAATGTAGCTTCCACTGTCCCTGCACACCGAAGGTGGTGTTGGGCAGTGGAAATCGCTACAGCACAAGCGGTTTGGTGGTTAATGGACCCTGCCTAACGCTATCCCTGCTTCTGACGAAGCGGCAGCAACCTCTCCCTAAGCTCAGATCAGCAGCAGTAAGATGTCGGTCGGCGGGAACTCCCCTTTATAGCCCCTGTGACGCCGCAGACAGCAAGCCAATCACTGCAATGCCCTTCTCTAAGATGGTGGGGACCAGGACCTATGTCATCACGCTGCCCACACTCTGCGTTTACCTTCATTGGCTGAGAAATGACGCTTTTCGCGTCATTGAAACGCGACTTTGGCGCGAAAGTCGCGTACCGCATGGCCGACCCCGCACAGGGGTCGGATCGGGTTTCATGAAACCCGACTTTGCCAAAAGTCGGCGACTTTTGAAAATGAACGACCCGTTTCGCTCAACCCTAGTACCGATGAATCGATTGATTCTTTTAGCCACAGATCCAAGAGTTCCGGGGATGACGTGCGTGGGGACGGGACAATGTTAATCCTAAGGCCACGGGGGATAATTCTATTTTTAATGTAATTTTCCAACGTTCGAATTTCCCACCAGGATTTTAAGAAAGTTTTGTAACCTATATACACTTCATTAAATGTATTTTTGAGTGTTAGAGCACCTGTACCCCTATCCTGTGAACCATCGATGTTGAAGGCTTGGATCGCGTCCTCCAACCAGAAATCCTGATTAACTGGACCTGAGAAAAAACTAGCCATGCTCTGTCTAAATCTGCAAAATTCCAATGCTATATCACTTTTGTAGGGGATGCTGAAGACTAAATCATAGAAAAAACCCCAAGAAACGTTAAGTATATAGGTATTAAAAAGGCCACCAACCTGTGGCTACACCAAAACAAACAAACAAACACACACCGTGAAAAAACTAGTGTATGGGGAAAGGAAATCCCTATAACGTATCTACTCTGATAACTGCCTAGCAGCGGGGGTTGGCGCCCTAGGGGGAACGTTATGGCGCCCCCGCTCAACGACGGCTTACCCTAGAATCCCTGGATAGCCCTAATAGTACCAATGGGTCCCTCTACCCGCACAATGATAATGAACTAAAGGTACCCCTAATAGGCTATACAGATGACACACCTATCCATAGGGAAACCTACACCCCAACACCGTGAATATAAAAACAATAATGAGCACATGCAGTGGGCAAATGACGAGCATGTAAAGCACAAAGTACTAAGTTGATTCAGCTCGAATAGACAGCTACTTAGTACTAATTGCTACAGTTAGCCTGAGTGGTGGGTCAATCAGTAACAAGTCTTTCAGATTCGTTAATGGGTCACATGAATGGGCCCCCTGCCCGATGTAAAGTGACCTATCATGCAAAGACACATGCCGATAATGGATGCAGCACAGGGAGATCCCTGTAAAAATCAACAGTGCCACATATACAACCGAAAGACCCCTTTCCACATCACTTAATCATAGATGAAACTGCATAATTAGTACTCATCCTTCAATGTCATGCCGTCAGCCCACTGTCATACATCGCCTCAACGCGTTTCGCCTCTCGGGCTCATCAGGAGGCCCGATACGTCAGTCATGTGTCTCGATGATGAAGGATAGAGGTGAGTTATGATGCTATTTACCTCAATTTATATAAAGCCGCCGGGAGAAACCATGTGTGCGACTCCTTCCTGTATCCGACCGGAAGTGATCATGCTCATGGCCGGTTAGGTGAGGGCTCTACTGCGCCTGCGCTAGATGGAACGCATAGGGAACCTCGCACAACGTGCGGCTTCTTCCTGTTAGCCAACCGGAAGTGGTCAAAACCATCGCCAGGCTAGATAGAGACTCCACTGCGTCTGCGCCAGATGGGACGCATAGGGAACCCCTGCGTGTCACCCATGTTTACTACGGTAGCGTATCCATTACGTAAAAGTTGCGCAGCACGCAGCACAGCCAGGTTTCACTGTTTGCCAATGTGTTACAGACAACACCCAGGTAACCTTAGTCGCAGTACGTGCTACGGCGCCAGTGCACAGTGTCTACATAGACTTAAGATAACATCTTTACTTGCTGATGCCTGACTGCGTCTGCGTAGCATGACAGCTATAGGCACCGGTGTCGATCACCTTTTCTGTACCTGAAGCAAACATAGTGATAGATGATAAGCGACCAAGTACAAAAAAAAAAAATGTGCCACAGCTTATGCGCATATCGCCTTTCTGCTGAAAGCTCTGATGGGATACACAGAATTTCAATAAAGCGTCTAGGTCCAAAAAGTACATTAGACCTGTCAAAATTAGACATATGCTTCATTCCCCTATATTGATTAGCTTCCTTTGTATATATACATTTCAATTAGGAATAAGCCACTCCGTACCTTTGCTCCATATGGAGCCTATAGGTCAAAGCACGCTATACTATGTACCCAAAGCTATTATATCAGGCACCCCTAAAGACGGCTTTTACAAATCGAGGATTTTTATATTCAAAGATAAAAATACACACTGGTCTGCGTACATTCCTACTAACAGGAGGAGATAACACGTGACGGAACATGCAGCTAAGCTTCTTGTCCAATGGTCCAATATATAATCAAAATCAATAAAATTCAGTCAATTCTGTATATTTCAAAAAAAAGAATTATCCCCCGTGGCCTTAGGATTAACATTGTCCCGTCCCCACGCACGTCATCCCCGGAACTCTTGGATCTGTGGCTAAAAGAATCAATCGATTCATCGGTATGCTTTATGCAATTGTTACTATCTGAGGAGAAAAAATTGCTTGAAAAATCCACTAATAATTTGAATAGCCTGATAGAGAAAGTGTTAAAATTTAAGTCTGATCCAGATTTCAACAGGAGGGAGGGTTTGTTACAAACCTCTGTCGAAAAGTATCAGGCTTTATTGAAAGAAAGAAAGCAGATACAATTCCAGAAGGATCTTAGGAATTTTGCAGATAATCAAGCTTTCAGCTTTCAAACAGGTAGACCGGGTGAAATTTCTTCCTCAGATATTGACACCTCTGATACTGAAAGAACACGGTAGTGTAAGAGGAGGCTATAATAATAGGGCACAGCCTTTCAGACAGCCAAGATGGCAACATCCAAGGGCCAGATATGGAAAAAAGGGGAGAGGGGGACACAGGAATGGAGAGGGGACACAACATACTGCCCCGGGTACACTAAGGGACACCCCAGCTTCAGCATCCTCATCTGCATCGTCATCCTCTTTTTTAGAACAGGGCATGAAAATGGGATATTTTCTCAGGACAAAACCCAACTAGGTAGAGGACAGATCATAAATTTATCCACTCATGTTCTTTCTGGGGATGAATATCGTGTGCTACAGAGGGGTCTCAATTTTGTACCGACTGGTGGTTTTAATTGTTTTGGATGGGTTAAGGATTTGCACCTCTTCTGTCGAAAATTGAAATGGAAGAAATTCTTTGTACACCACAACAGGGAGGAATGTATCCAGCAAGGCCTAGGGGGGGAAAATGAGCAAAGATTAGATCCAGGTAAGGGCCCGTTTACGGATCTCAAAAATAAGAGCCTAAGAACGCCACCACAGGGGGACACTCAAAATATCGACATTTTTCTCCAACTGGTAGAAAGAGATCTCAGAAAGATTAAATATATGGATACCAACACTGATTTCAACCTCAGTGCTAAAGAAAGGGCAGCATTAGAATCACTGAAGAGTAATGACCAATTGACCATCAAGGCATCCGATAAGGGTGGTAATTTGGTCATTATGGATCACAAGATTTATTGTGATATGTGCATGAATATTCTACAGGATGAGAACACATACGAAATTCTCAGCTCTGATCCCCTGGAGGCCTACAAAATTGAGCTTAAAGCCATTCTAGACGAGGCTATCTCTGGAGGATTAGTGTCTAGATCTGAATATGATTTTTTGCTCCCTAAGTTTCCCCTGCAGGCTACTTTTTACACATTACCCAAGATACATAAGGGTCTAAGCCCGCTTAAGGGACGACCAATTGTATCTGGAGTTGATTCCCTCACACAAAACTGCGGCTTGTATATCGAGAAAATTCTTCGGCCATTCGTGGTCTCAATCCCCTCATATCTAAGGGATACCACGGATCTGCTGCAGAAATTAGAGAGGCTACAATTGGATAGTGGGTCAGTGTTGGCATCAATTGACGTAGAGGCCCTCTACAGTAGTATACCGCATGTGGATGGTCTGAGGGGACTGCATCACTATCTTCAACAAAGATCGGTAGCCTGCAGAGATCATAATTCTTTTGTACTGTCTCTTATGGAGTTTATCCTGACCAATAATTCATTTAAATTCAATGGCAGGTACTACCACCAGCTCAGGGGCACTGCGATGGGGTGTCCCTGTGCCCCATCGTACGCAAATTTGCTCCTGGGCTGGTGGGAGGAGACAGTAGTGTTCGGGGATGATGCCAACTGGTGGAATGATTTTGTAGCCATTTGGCTTAGGTACATCGATGATGTGTTTATTTGGACGGGAACTGTGGAACAGTTTGATACCTTTATTATGGAACTGAACATTAACGATATGGGTCTTAGATTCACCTCAGAGGTCCAGAATGAAGAATTGGCTTTTTTGGATGTAATGATAAGGAGGACACCCAATGGGGGACTTACAACCAGTATATATCGTAAACCAACAAGCACTAATAGCCTTCTTAATTGGCATAGTCACCATCCCATCCCCCTTAAAAAGGGGATCCCAAAGGGCCAATTCCTAAGACTCAGGCAAAACTGTTCGAACATTAAGATGTTCCACAGCCAGGCAGGTGACATGTTTACTAGATTCAGAGATAAAAACTATCCTCCTCATATCCTCACCGCGGCTTACAATGTGGCGGCAAACGCAGATAGACAACAGCTATTACAGAAGAATGAGCAAAAGTTGGAGGACGAGAAAATAAGGATCATCGGTACTTTTGACTCTCAGCATCAAAAGGTCAGGGGAATACTTAATAAGCACTGGGACATCCTAAGAATGGACCCAGACCTTAGAGATCTGCTGGGGGCACGCCCAGACATCACCTTCAGAAAAGGAAGATCTCTGAAGGATTCTTTAGTACACAGTCACTACCTGAAACCAACAGGTGGTGATACGTGGCTGGGCAGAAAACCATGTGGTTTTTTCCGGTGTGGCGGTTGCCAGTTCTATAGATGGATGAAACCTAACAAATCTTTCACAAGCTCTTCTACTGGGAAGGTCTTTTTTCAGCGAGACTTCTCTAACTGTAAATCAACAGGTGTTGTCTACATGGCCTCTTGTCCCTGTCCCAAAGACTACATCGGGAAAACAATAAGAGAGTTCCGCAGGAGAGTGGGTGAACATCTAGGGGATATCAGACATAATAGAGATACTGCCTTGGCAAGACACATGAGATCACAACACCCCGATAAGCCAACTGACGTAACCTTCACTGTGATTGAAGTGGTAAAACCTAACCCTAGGGGGGGTAATTTTGACAGAATGGTCCTCCAAAGGGAATGTGAGTGGACCTTTAGGTTGGACTCAATGACCCCAAAGGGTCTAAATGAGTTACAGTCGTTCACTTGCTTCCTCTAATGTTGGCACATACTTAAAAACTCTGTCTATGTGAATTATCCCTCTCTTTTTTGAAATATACAGAATTGACTGAATTTTATTGATTTTGATTATATATTGGACCATTGGACAAGAAGCTTAGCTGCATGTTCCGTCACGTGTTATCTCCTCCTGTTAGTAGGAATGTACGCAGACCAGTGTGTATTTTTATCTTTGAATATAAAAATCCTCGATTTGTAAAAGCCGTCTTTAGGGGTGCCTGATATAATAGCTTTGGGTACATAGTATAGCGTGCTTTGACCTATAGGCTCCATATAGAGCAAAGGTACGGAGTGGCTTATTCCTAATTGAAATGTATATATACAAAGGAAGCTAATCAATATAGGGGAATGAAGCATATGTCTAATTTTGACAGGTCTAATGTACTTTTTGGACCTAGACGCTTTATTGAAATTCTGTGTATCCCATCAGAGCTTTCAGCAGAAAGGCGATATGCGCATAAGCTGTGGCGCATTTTTTTTTTTTGTACTTGGTGGCTTATCATCTATCACTATGTTTGCTTCAGGTACAGAAAAGGTGATCGACACCGGTGCCTATAGCTGTCATGCTACGCAGACGCAGTCAGGCATCGGCAAGTAAAGATGTTATCTTAAGTCTATGTAGACACTGTGCACTGGCGCCGTAGCACGTACTGCGACTAAGGTTACCTGGGTGTTGTTTGTAACACATTGGCAGACAGTGAAACCTGGCTGTGCTGCGTGCTGCGCAACTTTTACGTAATGGATACGCTACCGTAGTAAACATGGGTGACACGCAGGGGTTCCCTATGCGTCCCATCTGGCGCAGATGCAGTGGAGTCTCTATCTAGCCGGCGATGGTGTTGACCACTTCCGGTTGGCTAACAGGAAGAAGCCGCACGTTGTGCGAGGTTCCCTATGCGTTCCATCTAGCGCAGGCGCAGTAGAGCCCTCACCTAACCGGCCATGAGCATGATCACTTCCGGTCAGATACAGGAAGGAGTCGCACACATGGTTTCTCCCGGCGGCTTTATATAAATTGAGGTAAATAGCATCATAACTCACCTCTATCCTTCATCATCGAGACACATGACTGACGTATCGGGCCTCCTGAAGAGCCCGAGAGGAGAAACGCGTTGAGGCGGTGTATGACAGTGGGCTGACGGCATGACATTGAAGGATGAGTACTAATTATGCAGTTTCATCTATGATTAAGTAATGTGGAAAGGGGTCTTTCGGTTGTATATGTGGCACTGTTGATTTTTACAGGGATCTCCCTGTGCTGCATCCATTATCGGCATGTGTCTTTGCATGATAGGTCACTTTACATCGGGCAGGGGGCCCATTCATGTGACCCATTAACGAATCTGAAAGACTTGTTACTGATTGACCCACCACTCAGGCTAACTGTAGCAATTAGTACTAAGTAGCCGTCTATTCGAGCTGAATCAACTTAGTACTTTGTGCTTTACATGCTCGTCATTTGCCCACTGCATGTGCTCATTATTGTTTTTATATTCACGGTGTTGGGGTGTAGGTTTCCCTATGGATAGGTGTGTCATCTGTCTAGCCTATTAGGGGTACCTTTAGTTCATTATCATTGTGTGGGTAGAGGGACCCATTGGTACTATTAGGGCTATCCAGGGATTCTAGGGTAAGCCGTCGTTGAACGGGGGCGCCATAACGTTCCCCCTAGGGCGCCAACCCCCGCTGCTAGGCAGTTATCAGAGTAGATACGTTATAGGGATTTCCTTTCCCCATACACTAGTTTTTTCACGGTGTGTGTTTGTTTGTTTGTTTGTTTTGGTGTAGCCACAGGTTGGTGGCCTTTTTAATACCTATATACTTAATAAAGTTTCTTGGGGTTTTTTCTATGATTTAGTCTTCAGCATCCCCTACAAAAGTGATATAGCATTGGAATGTTCCAACATGACAATGATCCAAAACACAGGCCAAGTCAACCTGTCATTGGCTACAGCAGAACTAAGTGAAGGTTCTGGAGTGGCCATCTCAGTCTCCTGACCTCAATATCCTTTAGCCACTCTGGGGAGATCTCAAGCGCTCAATTCATGCTAGACAGCCCAGGAATTTACAGGAACTGGAGGCTTTTTGCCAAGAAGAGTGAGCAGTTTTACCATCTGAGAGAATAAAGAACCTCATCCACAACTACCACAAAATACTTCAAATTCTCCATTCACAATAGATGATGTTCACAGCTCTTCTCCTCCCTCTCCCTGCACAAGGACCTCTGCACACATCTCAAGGCATGCCTAGGAAACTCTCCAATAGGAGTTAACGAGTCAGTCCCAGTTGACAGGTTCTTGTGGTCCATGCCATAAAAAAATTTCTGAATGTTGTTAACAGTAACCATCATAAGATGTCTTCCCCCATAATTATGTGCAGATAGTAGAACATAAAAATCCGAAATAAAAAAAACTAAAATATATTAAAAAAACAGTATCACTTTTTACTTTTAATTATTAAAAAATATAAAGAGGTGCTACAGTGCCCCGAGAGTAATTGCAGAATCCTTCAATAGGATAATCTTACATCTACACAAAGAGACAATCCTGTTATCTAAAGATTTGTGGCTCAAGTCTACTTTAAGCAATAACATTTCTTGATGTTTGGAGAAGATGGATGAACTCCAGCCATCCATTTTCAATTTTTCTTTTTTTCACTCCACCGTCACACAATAATACAGCCTCGCGGTTCACATTGGCAAATGAACTGAGATTAAGTCAACTAACACTCAATTAATGACAGCGGCTGCAACAAGACACATGATTAAAAGCAGTAAATGTCTAATTTCGCAAGAAGAATGACTTCTAAATCCTGAAGCCTATTTGCAATGAGAGGATCAGAGTGTCTTAACCTCTGTATACGGGTAATATCGAGGACATCCATTCTTTATCCTACTGTACCAAAGTCATACGATGGAAACAGCACGAAAACCATAAATTGTCATCCTACCAATGATGGCGTCAGGGTAGATGGGATCCTTTTTCCATCACTTTTTTATCGCCCCCCCCCCCCACCCCTTTTCCATGTCTCACTACTCTCAATTGTTTTCTCTTTAGCAAAGAAGTCTACAAAGAAATTACAATCCACACAATTGAATTAAACGATATATTAATTTACATCAAAGCGTTCTTTGTAAAGGAAGTCTAGCCAAATGAAATTGTTTGGCATATTGATATGATGTACAATCATGTTGGAAAAGGTTATAATCTCTGAGCACCATTGTTTTCAGAAGAATTGGTAAAATGTTTCCACTGGTAGAAATATCTGACATTACTTTTAATGATATGATTGGCAAAGAAGAAAAAATCTCAGCAACACTAAAGAAATCTTATTTTGTATGAAATTTCATGAAGTTTCTTAAAGGGACTCTGTCACCATGAGATTGTGGTCCAGCCTGCGGGTACCATATTATAGAGCAGGGGGAGATGAGCAGATTGCTATAGAATTTTCTGAGAAACGATTCAGTATAACCTGTGTTTTAATCATTTATACCTCTGCTCTTTCTGGGATTTTTGGTCCAGTGGGCGGTCCTATCAGTGACTGACAGCTACCTATGTATGGACTCTTATACAAAGAAAGCTGTCAATCACTGACAGGACCGCCCACCAGACAAAAAATCTTAGAAAGAGCAGAGGATTAGATAATTACAAAAACAGGTTATATTGATTTTTTTTCTTCCAAAACGATCAATCTGCTCAGCTCCCCTGCTCTATAACATGGTGACTGCAGATTTGACTGCATTTTCATGGTGACAACCTGTATTTGTCCTGAGGAAGGAGTCAGATGGACCCTGAAATGCGTTGACATTAAACCACTTTTTCATGATATCCCTTGGATCGTGTTTAAATCAGTAGCACATATCATAAATCCACTTTAGTCTGGTATCTCTCTGAAAACACTTGCATCCTGTTTGCCCGCATATAGTACTCTAATTTTTTGTGACATTTCTGTCTATTTTAGGGACTATTAGGGACATCAGGGAGAGCCGTCATGGAGTGGGGGCGCCAACTGTAGAAACTTAGGGTGCCAACCTCCACCGCCAGGCAGTTTTCAGTATAGTGACCCTGTAGGACCTATCAGGATACATTGTAATATATTATTTTTCCTGATGAATATCTATTTTTTCATTTTTGAATTATTCTTGTCTACAATTTCGAACATGTTTTTAGCTTTTTCTCATTAAAAGTTATATTTTAGGGATCCTTGTCCTTCATGGTTTTTTCCAATCAGTTTAAAGCCAATCAACCGAGTTGAAGACCCAATATGCCCACTAATCCGAGGAGAGCCCTCAACAAGGGAAGATTGAACCAAGACTGTAAAGTTCGTGGTTCATACCAGACACCTGGCGTCCCTTATCAAACCCCGAGCATGAACTTTTTACCGGATGTCCGGTTTACTGTTCGAGTTCGGTGATGAATAAAGTTAGTTGAAAAGCTGCAGTGCAACAAATCAAGAAGCTTTTAGGCTGTGAGCACTTGTGGAACCATCACAGGCAGCACGGTGGCTCAATGGTTACCACTGCAGCACTGTAGTCCTGGGTTCAAATCCCACCAAATCAACATTTGCAAGGAGTTTGTATGCTCTTCCCATGTTTGTGTGGGTTTCCTCAGGTACTCCGGTTTCCTCCCACAAGCCTCTGTGTGTATTCTGCACCCATGTCTGTGAGAGTACTGTGCTAAAAAGCCTCTGTGTATTCTGCACCTGTGTCTCTGCCCAAAAGCATCTGTGCGCACTCTCCACCCCTGCCTTTGGGAGTACTGTGCTAAAAAGTCTAGGTTTACTATGCACCCCCAGCTGTGGGAGAACTATGACAAAAAGCCTCTGTGTGTACTCTGCACCCCTGCCTTTTGGAGTACTGTGCCTTTAAGCCTCTTTGTGTACTCTGCATCCCCGCCTGTGGGAGTACTGTGCCAAAAAGCCTTTGTGTACTCTGCATCCATGTCTGTACGATTAGTGGGCTTAGAAATATAATTCTATTTGACCAATCTGTCTGTATGAGTTGTGGCCGGGTCTAAAAAATGATTTTACTCTACTTCTGTGTCTGTATGAGTTGTGGACGTGTCTAAAAGTTTAATTTTATTCTACCTGTATTAGTTGTGGCCATGCCTAAAAAAAATAATTATACGCTACCACTGTGTGTGCAAATAGTGCGCTTAAAAAACACTTCCAAAAATGAGGAGAGCATGAAACAGGAGACGTGGCCATGGTGGTGCTGGTGTAGCTGCTGGTGGTGGTGGGAGTGATGGTGTAGCTGCTGCACGAGGAGAATGTGGTCATTCTGTGCCTGCTACGTGCCCAAATGAAACACCTTCCTATTTCGTAAGGCCAAACACCTTTACATGAATAGTGAAGCCACAACATTGTGGTGTTAGATGGCATGGCTGAGAGTGCCAACATGTCTTTCGTATTATCTTCCACCCGGTCCACTGCAGAAAGGGTAGAGTTGGCATCTGAGGACCATGATCATCAGACTTTCACCTCACCCCCTTGCAAATCAGCCAAGCAGTCTAAGCTACAAGTCATACAACAGTTTCATCTGCTTTTTGTTGACTCCGCTGACTGTGGTTCCATGACCCATCCGCGTGGCTCTGCCCCAGAAATGGAAGAGACTGAGTGCACTGATGCCCAACCCCTTGTTATGTTGGAAGATGAGTACATGGTAGGGCTAGTACACACCATCAGTAGACAACCACAGGACATGTCAAATAATGACAAAACTCAAAAATGTAGGAAAGTATGAAGAGCCTCTCCATGCCTTGTTGTTGCGTCAGTTGTCAGTACCTAAATCCATGCTGCCAACCAGCATTGCGCAAATAGTGAAAAAAAATATTATTATTTATTATTTAAAGTACCGATCTTTTCCTGTTTTTATGATAACGAAACTCAGTTGCCAACTGCAGCATCTTTCTGCAGTGTGCAGATTGGCAAGGAGTAACATCAGATAATTCTCTAATAACTAGCCGCTATTAGAGAAGTTTAGAAGAAATGGAAAGAGATTCTCCAAAATTATACCATACTGGTGTAAATGTCACTGTGGATGAACAACTTGTGTCATTCGGAGGTAGATGCGTGTTCAAACAATATATACCCAGTTAACCAGCAAAATACGGCATCGAGACATGGACACTTTGCGATAGCAGCAGATCATACGTTCTAAACGCTCAGGTATGTACAGGAGAAAAGCCTGAAAAGAATCAGGGTATGTGAGTCATTTCAGATTTGGCGTATGGACTAAGAGGACAAAATGTGACAACTTTTTTACATTGCACCAACTGGGGCAACTGTAAGAAAAAGAAAGCCTAAACTGCCGTAAGGTATCCGTGGTAAAAGAGATGTTCCTTGTTCAACGTTTTACTTCACTAGAGATATGACATTGGAGCTCACAATCTAATTTCCCTATCAGTCTGTCTTTGGAATGTGGGAGGAAACCCACGCAAACACGGGAGAAGATACTAACTCCTTACAGATGTTGTCCTTGGTTGGATGTGAACCCAGGACCTAAGTGCTGCAAGTCTGCAGTGCTAACCACCAAATCACCATGCTGCCTCTCGCTCCTAGACCAACACATCCACCTCCTCCTCCACTTGGACCTGTTTATCCTGGTTCAAGATTCTTATTTTTTATTTCTACTCTGCTTAGCGCAGGGACAGGACTCAGCTGTTTTACGTGTGCTCAGTTTACCAAAAACAATCTGTGTGTGCTCTGCACTTGTGTCTGTGATAGTACCATGCATAACCAAAAGTTTTGTAATCTTCAACTGAGTCGGTGGAAGTTATGAGCGTCTAAACATATTTTTTTACTTTATGCACCCATGTCTGTGATACTAAAGTACCAAATGCTGCTTTGTGTATTCTTTAACCCATATCTGCGGGATTACTGTGTCAAAAGCCATTGTTTGTATTCTTCACGTTAACCCATATCTGTGGCAGTACTTTTGCCAAAAGTGGCCTACCTTCTAACACGCACCGTCCATCTTTAACTCTGCTGCCTGACTAATTAATCTCTCTCCTCGCTACACTCCTGCTTCCCTTATTTGCAAATCCCTTCACTGGCTCCCAATTTCCCAGCGCATTCAGATTAAATTACTAACTCTGATCTACAAAGCCATCCATAACCTTTCTCCTCCATATATTTCCAAACTAATATCTCAATATCTTCCCTCACGTAATCACGGTCCTCCCAAGACCTCTTTCTCTCTTCATCCAATTGCCTCCAAGACTTCTGAATATCCCCCATCCTCTGGAATTCTGTGCCCCAACACGTCCGGTTATCCACCACATTTGGATCCTTCAAAAGAATCCTGAAATCCCAACTCAATGGCCACCTCACCAACACCGGAGCTCCTGCAACCATCGACCTACTGTCTCCTTCCCCACCATCCTGTAGAATGTAAGCCCGCAAGGGCAGGGTCCTCTCCCCTCTGTACCAGTCTGTCATTATTAGTTTGCTTACTGTAAGCGATATTTGTATTCTGATGTAACCCCTTCTCATGTACAGCACCATGGAATTAATGGTGCTATATAAATAAATAATAATAATAGAAAGACATCATGTGTTTTCTTTAACCTATATCTGTGGGAGCATTGTGGTTTTATGCCACTGTGTGTACTCTGCAACCCTGCCTGTGGGGCACTGTCCCCCGTAGTCTGGGTGTGAAATTTGTAATCATCTTCTGTGGGGAAAATGTGAAAACATGCTCTGTGGGTGAAATTTGTTATCAGCTTCTGTGGGGGAAATGTTAAAACATGCTCTGTGGATGTCATGTTTAACTAGACTGCCGGTAGTAAGCCTCACGGCCAGCTCAAAGATCATATTACTAATTTTTCATTGGTGTCATTTGTAACGTACGCTGCTGGAGCAGACATTTTAGACCTGAGGGTACTGCGCCCCATGCACTGTGGGTGAAATGTACACGTTTCTTCCGTGGGTGTACGTTGCAAGTCTCAGTCTCTAGGAGGGCACTGTTAAAATTGGAATGTTGCTCATTTACTTCCTATTTTTCCATGATTGGACACATAACGATTTCGTTAACGATATCGTTGCTTTTTGTGACGTAGCAACGATATCGTTAACAAAATCGTTATGCGTGACAGCGACCAACGATCAGGTCACTGCTGGGAGATCGTTGGTCGCTGGGAATGAGCAGGACCTTTTTTTTTGGTTGCTGATCACCCGCTGTCATCGCTGGATCGGCGTGTGTGACGCTGATCCAGTGATGTGTTCACTGGCAACCAGGGTAAGTATGTAGTGTTTGTTTTTTTTTAACTTTTACAATGGTAACCAGGGTAAACATCGGATTACTAAGCGCGGCCCTGCGCTTAGTAACCCGATGTTTACCCTGGTTACCCGGGGACTTCGGCATCTTTGGTCGCTGGAGAGCTGTCTGTGTGACAACTCTCCAACGACCACACAACGACCTAAACAGCGATGCTGCAGCAATCGGCATCGTTGTCTATATCGCTGCAGCGTCGCTAATTGTGACGGTAGCTTTACTCCGACCATTTTACAGCCATTTTAAAGCACTGAAATTCGGGTCCCCATTGACTTTTATATGGTTTGGTGTCTGGAGGCAAATTCAAGTCCTGAACCAGGCTTTTAAAAAGTCCAGCTGAACCCCGGTGAACCCAAACATCCATGGGTTTGCTTATCACTAATTTTGAGCATTTTGTCTATTTCTTGTTTTTCAATTTTTTCTGCACAAAAAGTCACGTTTCTCAAAATTGGATAGAAAATGCACCAAAATTAATAGGGTGCATAAAATCACTCAAGACATTGTGAAATATTTAATAACTTTTTTTAAAAGTTGCAATCGATGGATCAGGGGAAAAAAATTAGAAACCCCAAACTCTGCTTACATTGGCGAAAATATAGTTGAACATGCATAAAATAGACTTTAAAATTATTATTTTAAAATTGAGTAGACTTCGACAAGTGGTGAATCCTTCAACAAGTGAATTTTTATTAAAGAAATTGACTGGTCAGAGGATATTGATGACCTATCACTAAGATTGGTCATCAATATCACATCGGTGGGGGTCCAAAACCCAGCACCCCACCTATCAACTGTTATAAGTTTTGTCAGAGGCCATTACACACTGAATACAGCTACGCATTGCAGCTCCGCTCAATATGTTTACATCCAATGTTCACCGGATATTTTTACAGCTGATTAGTGAGGATGCTGCATATTGGGCCACCCAAAATGATATTGATGACTTATCTCAGGGATATCTATAAGGGCGTATATCTTGAGTATCTATGAGTATATCTTGAGGGCGGACAACCTCTTACATTACTATTAATTTCTGAAAGGATTCACTGGTATTCAAAGATTCATTGAAGACTGACATTCTTGATCAATTTCATGGGTAGGTCATTGATATCTTGTGACCGTACAATCTCTTTGATGATAAGTCGTGTCTTACCTAAAACTCTTCAGTACACAATGTTATAATAATACACAGCCCACAATATAGACTATGAATGGACATTTGTATGATTTCACTCATAAGGAAATCTTCTCAGTTTCAGTTTTAATATTTGGCTTCACACCATTTCCAGTTTTGATTAATTTTCATCACCGTAATAATTTGGAAATGGAATAGGTAAATTTAAGGTTTTGCAGCAAGTGGGAAATTAATCACTTGCTTGGATCATTCCATCAAAGTGAAGTGTTGTTCTTGTAATTAACGAGTGACTTTCCTCAATAATGAGTTTGCTTAATTGGATTCATTAGGCTGATGGTGGCAAGTTACTGACAATGTTCCTAATCGATAAGTCATTTCTGTTAGATATTGAAAAATGCAATGGCTACAAAATGTAATAGACACTGAAATGTGATCAGAGGCCTACTTCCTCTACCCCTACAACTAAAAGATCTACTACTACCTCTACTCCTACTACTGAAAGGTCTACTTCTACCTCTACTCCTACAACTGAAAGGTCTACTACCGCCTCTACCCCACAACTAAAAGATCTACTACTACCTCTACTCCTACTACTGAAAGGTCTACTTCTACCTCTACTCCTACAACTGAAAGGTCTACTACCGCCTCTACCCCACAACTAAAAGATCTACTACTACCTCTACCCCACAACTAAAAGATTTACTACTACCTCTACTCCTACTACTGAAAGGTCTACTACTACCTCTACTCCTACTACTGAAAGGTCTACTACTACCTCTACTCCTACTACTGAAAGGTCTACTACCACCTCTACCCCTACAACTAAAAGATCTACTACTACCTCTACCCCACAACTAAAAGATCTACTACTACCTCTACACCTACTACTGAAAGGTCTACTACCTCTACTCCTACTACTGAAAGGTCTACTACTACCTCTACTCCTACTACTGAAAGGTCTACTCCTACCTCTACTCCTACAACTGAAAGGTCTACTACTACCTCTACTCCTACTACTGAAAGGTCTACTACTACCTCTACTCCTACTACTGAAAGGTCTACTACTACCTCTACTCCTACAACTGAAAGGTCTACTACCACCTCTACCCCTACAGCTAAAAGATCTACCACTACCTCTACTCCTACTACTGAAAGGTCTACTACTACCTCTACTCCTACTACTGAAAGCTCTACTCCTACCTCTACCCCTACAGCTAAAAGATCTACCACTACCTCTACTCCTACAACTGAAAGGTCTACTACCACCTCTACCCCTACAGCTAAAAGATCTACCACTACCTCTACTCCTACTACTGAAAGGTCTACTACTACCTCTACTCCTACTACTGAAAGCTCTACTCCTACCTCTACTCCTACTACTGAAAGGTCTACTACTACCTCTACTCCTACTACTGAAAGGTCTACCACTACCTCTACTCCTACTACTGAAAGGTCTACTACTACCTCTACTCCTATAACTGAAAGGTCTACTATTACCTCTACTCCTACAACTGAAAGGTCTACTACCACCTCTACCCCTACAACTAAAAGATCTACTACTACCTCTACCCCACAACTAAAAGATCTACTACTACCTCTACACCTACTACTGAAAGGTCTACTACCTCTACTCCTACTACTGAAAGGTCTACTACTACCTCTACTCCTACTACTGAAAGGTCTACTCCTACCTCTACTCCTACAACTGAAAGGTCTACTACTACCTCTACTCCTACTACTGAAAGGTCTACTACTATCTCTACTCCTACTACTGAAAGGTCTACTACTACCTCTACTCCTACAACTGAAAGGTCTACTACCACCTCTACCCCTACAGCTAAAAGATCTACCACTACCTCTACTCCTACTACTGAAAGGTCTACTACTACCTCTACTCCTACTACTGAAAGCTCTACTCCTACCTCTACTCCTACTACTGAAAGGTCTACTACTACCTCTACTCCTACTACTGAAAGGTCTACTACTACCTCTACTCCTATAACTGAAAGGTCTACTATTACCTCTACTCCTACAACTGAAAGGTCTACTACCACCTCTACCCTTACAACTAAAAGATCTACTACCTCTACTCATACAACTGAAAGGTCTTCTACTACCTCTACCCCTACAACTAAAAGATCTACTACTACCTCTATTCCTACTACTGAAAGGTCTACTACTACCTCTATGGCTGCTCTTCTTCCTTCTATATGAAGAATGTGATACAATTATCCTTCACTGATGGAGAATAGCATATGTTAGGCCAGCCATCGCTGGCCCTTGATTAGGTGCAATGCCCCTCTAGGAGCTGTGCAGCTTTTTCCTAAGTATAATGCCTCCGATTTTTATTGTCTGACATACTGGATCCTGTACAACATCTATCCAGACATTAGGTCAGGTTTACATGATCTCTTGCAGCTAATAAGCAGTGGAGTAATTAGTCTGATGGACCTGGGTGCAAAATTTGGACCTGTGCCCCCACATGCATGTTGGTCAGCTGTATCGGCCCTTGTAGTGTTCTAGATCCTATAAAGATATACATGGTCGCTCCTCATCTCATTATGTCCATTGTCCTGGCTGTTTCCTGCAATAATCTCCTCCATCCTGGCCCCTTCCTATATTAATGTCCTCTAATCCTGAGCCTCATGCTATAATAATGCCCCTCGTCCTCCTTCCCACTATAATGTAACTCCCACCTTGTAATAATGTCCACCATCCTGAGTCCCTTCCTATAATAATGTCCTCCATGCTGTGTCCCTTCCTATAATAATGTCCTCCATACTGAACAACTTCCAAAAATAATATCCTATCCTGGCCACTTCCAGTAATAATGTCACCCATCTTATTACAATGTCCCCCTTCCTGTTATAATGTGCCTCATCCTTGTTAAATTCACCCCATCCTGGGCCCCTTTATGGTATAATGCCCACCTTTATAGGCCCCTTCTGTTGTTCTCCAGCACATTTTAAAAAGAAGCAAACAATTATTCTTACCTTCCCTCTCTCCCACAATATGCGGCATCCTCCTCTATAGATGGTGCAGCTGACTTCAACATGCCGATATGGGCAGCGCATGATGTCACTGACATGTGCTGCCTGTCACGGGCATGCCGATGTCTGCTGCCAGCCACTGATTGGCCGGCAGCATGTATTGCAGTGCAGGGTGCTGACCGGCCTCTGCGTCACAATACGTTTCAGCTGACTGTGAGTCCGAGGATGCACATCCAGATGAAATTGGCGCTGGTATCAGCGGCCTATCTCCAGCACAGACCCGATTGCGGTTGCATCCTTTGCAACTGCGTTCTTTACACCTCTGCTCAGGGCCGGACTAGCCATCGGGCACTTCTGGCAAATGGTAGCGCCGACTCATCCCCCCCAACAGCGCCGCCACATTCAACTATACGTCTATGACGCCAGTACAGTTGAATGCTATGATGGAGGAGAGAGCGTCTGCTCAGGAGCAGTGCAGGGCACAAGGAGAGGTGAGGATTGTATGTATTTTTAAATATATCAATGAGTGATTACTGGATTGTGGGGCTATTGGGGGCGCTACATTACATTCTATGGGGGGCTGTATTACATTCTATGGGGGGGCTGTATTACACTCTATGGGGGTTGTGTTATATTCCATGGGGGCTGTATTACACTCTATGGGGGGGGCTGGATTACATTCTATGGGGGGCATGTATTACATTCTTTGGGGGGCTGTATTACATTCTATGGGGGGCTGTATTACATTATATGGGGGGCTGTATTACATTCTATGGGGGGGCTGTATTACATTCTTTGGGGGGCTGTATTACATTCTATGGGGGGCTGTATTACATTCTATGGGGGGGCTGTATTACATTCTATGGGGGTTGTGTTATATTCCATGGGGGCTGTATTACACTCTATGGGGGGTCTGGATTACATTCTATGGGGGGCCTGTATTACATTCTTTGGGGGGCTGTATTACATTCTATGGGGGGCTGTATTACACTCTATGGGGGGGCTGGATTACATTCTATGGGGGGCCTGTATTACATTCTTTGGGGGTTGTATTATAATCTGTGGGGGGCTGTATTACATTCTATAAGGGGCTGTATTACATTCTATGGGGGGTTGTATTATATTCTATGGGGGGCTGTATTGCATTCTATGGGGGGGTCTGTATTACATTCTATGGGTGGGCTGTATTACACTCTATGGGGGTTGTGTTATATTCCATGGGGGCTGTATTACACTCTATGGGGGGGGGGCTGGATTACATTCTATGGGGGGCCTGTATTACATTCTTTGGGGGGCTGTATTACATTCTATGGGGGGCTGTATTACATTCTATGGGGGGGCTGTATTACATTCTATGGGGGTTGTGTTATATTCCATGGGGGCTGTATTACACTCTATGGGGGGTCTGGATTACATTCTATGGGGGGCCTGTGTTATGGCTGGCAATCAGGCAACACAGCGTGCAATAATCAGCGCACATACAGAGATCTGGCAATAACCAAAAACAATAGGACGAGCTCTGAGACGTGGAATCTCTGTAGACTGCAGTACCTGATCTATCCTCACACAACTATAAGCAGCAGTGGATTGCGCCTAACAACTACCTATGCAACTCGGCACTGCCTGAGGAGCTGACTAGCCTGAAGATAGAAATACAAGCCTGACTTACCTCAGAGAAATACCCCAAAGGAATAGGCAGCCCCCCACATATAATGACTGTTAGCAAGATGAAAAGACAAACGTAGGAATGAAATAGATTCAGCAAAGTGAGGCCCGATATTCTAGACAGAGCGAGGATAGCAAAGAGAACTATGCAGTCTACAAAAAACCCTAAAACGAAAACCACGCAAAGGGGCAAAAAGACCCACCGTGCCGAACTAACAGCACGGCGGTGCACCCCTCTGCTTCTCAGAGCTTCCAGCAAAAGACAATAGCAAGCTGGACAGAAAAAAAACAGAAAACAAACTAGAAGCACTTATCTAGCAGAGCAGCAGGCCCAAGGAAAGATGCAGTAGCTCAGATCCAACACTGGAACATTGACAAGGAGCAAGGAAGACAGACTCAGGTGGAGCTAAATAGCAAGGCAGCCAACAAGCTCACCAAAACACCTGAGGGAGGAAGCCCAGAGACTGCAATACCACTTGTGACCACAGAAGTGAACTCAGCCACAGAATTCACAACAGTACCCCCCCCTTGAGGAGGGGTCACCGAACCCTCACCAGAACCCCCAGGCCGACCAGGATTAGCCACATGAAAGGCACGAACAAGATCTGGGGCATGGACATCAGAGGCAAAAACCCAGGAATTATCCTCCTGAGCATAACCCTTCCATTTGACCAGATACTGGAGTTTCCGTCTAGAGACACGAGAATCCAAAATCTTCTCCACAATATACTCCAATTCCCCCTCCACCAAAACAGGGGCAGGAGGCTCCACAGATGGAACCATAGGTGCCACGTATCTCCTCAACAACGACCTATGGAATACATTATGTATGGAAAAGGAGTCTGGGAGGGTCAGACGAAAAGACACCGGATTGAGAATCTCAGAAATCCTATACGGACCAATAAAACGAGGTTTAAATTTAGGAGAGGAAACCTTCATAGGAATATGACGAGAAGATAACCAAACCAAATCCCCAACACGAAGTCGGGATCCCACACGGCGTCTGCGATTAGCGAAAAGCTGAGCCTTCTCCTGGGACAAGGTCAAATTGTCCACTACCTGAGTCCAGATCTGCTGCAACCTGTCCACCACAGAATCCACACCAGGACAGTCCGAAGACTCAACCTGTCCTGAAGAGAAACGAGGATGGAACCCAGAATTGCAGAAAAATGGAGAGACCAAGGTAGCCGAGCTGGCCCGATTATTAAGGGCGAACTCAGCCAACGGCAAAAATGATACCCAATCATCCTGGTCAGCGGAAACAAAACATCTCAAATATGTTTCCAAGGTCTGATTGGTTCGTTCGGTCTGGCCATTAGTCTGAGGATGGAAGGCCGAGGAGAAAGATAGGTCAATGCCCATCCTACCACAAAAGGCTCGCCAGAACCTCGAGACAAACTGGGAACCTCTGTCAGAAACAATATTCTCAGGAATGCCATGTAAACGAACCACATGCTGGAAGAACAAAGGCACCAAATCAGAGGAGGAAGGCAATTTAACCAAGGGCACCAGATGGACCATTTTAGAAAAGCGATCACAGACCACCCAAATGACCGACATTTTTTGAGAAACGGGAAGGTCAGAAATGAAATCCATCGAAATATGTGTCCAAGGCCTCTTCGGGACCGGCAAGGGCAAAAGCAACCCACTGGCACGTGAACAGCAGGGCTTAGCCCTAGCACAAATTCCACAGGACTGCACAAAAGCACGCACATCCCGTGACAGAGATGGCCACCAGAAGGATCTAGCAACCAACTCCCTGGTACCAAAGATTCCTGGATGACCGGCCAGCACCGAACAATGAAGTTCAGAGATAACTTTACTAGTCCACCTATCAGGGACGAACAGTTTCTCGGCCGGACAACGATCAGGTTTATTAGCCTGAAATTTCTGCAACACTCTCCGCAAATCAGGGGAGATGGCAGACACAATGACTCCTTCCTTGAGGATACTCGCCGGCTCAGATAACCCCGGAGAGTCGGGCACAAAACTCCTAGACAGAGCATCCGCCTTCACATTTTTAGAGCCCGGAAGGTATGAAATCACAAAATCAAAACGAGCAAAAAATAACGACCAACGGGCCTGTCTAGGATTCAAGCGCTTGGCAGACTCGAGATAAGTCAAGTTCTTATGATCAGTCAATACCACCACGCGATGCTTAGCACCCTCAAGCCAATGACGCCACTCCTCGAATGCCCACTTCATGGCCAGCAACTCTCGGTTGCCCACATCATAATTACGCTCAGCAGCAGAAAATTTCCTGGAAAAGAAAGCACATGGTTTGAACACTGAGCAACCAGAACCTCTCTGTGACAAAACCGCCCCTGCACCAATCTCAGAAGCATCAACCTCGACCTGGAACGGAAGAGAAACATCAGGTTGACACAACACAGGGGCACAGCAAAAACGACGCTTCAACTCCTGAAAAGCTTCCACGGCAGCAGAAGACCAATTAACCAAATCAGCACCCTTCTTGGTCAAATCGGTCAATGGTCTGGCAATGCTAGAAAAATTACAGATGAAGCGACGATAAAAATTAGCAAAGCCCAGGAATTTCTGCAGACTTTTTAGAGATGTCGGCTGAGTCCAATCCTGGATGGCCTGAACCTTAACCGGATCCATCTCGATAGTAGAAGGGGAAAAGATGAACCCCAAAAATGAAACTTTCTGCACACCGAAGAGACACTTTGATCCCTTCACGAACAAGGAATTAGCACGCAGTACCTGGAAAACCATTCTGACTTGCTTCACATGAGACTCCCAATCATCAGAGAAGATCAAAATGTCATCCAAGTAAACAATCAAGAATTTATCCAGATACTCACGGAAAATGTCATGCATAAAAGACTGAAAAACAGATGGAGCATTGGCAAGTCCGAACGGCATCACCAGATACTCAAAATGACCCTCGGGCGTATTAAATGCCGTTTTCCATTCATCTCCCTGCCTGATTCTCACCAGATTATACGCACCACGAAGATCAATCTTAGTAAACCAACTAGCCCCCTTAATCCGAGCAAACAAGTCAGAAATCAATGGCAAGGGATACTGAAACTTAACAGTGATCTTATTAAGAAGGCGGTAATCAATACACGGTCTTAGCGAACCATCCTTCTTGGCTACAAAAAAGAACCCTGCTCCCAATGGTGACGACGATGGGCGAATATGTCCCTTCTCCAGGGACTCCTTCACATAACTGCGCATAGCGGTGTGTTCAGGTACGGACAAATTAAATAAACGACCCTTAGGGAATTTACTACCAGGAATCAAATCGATAGCACAATCACAATTCCTATGCGGAGGTAGGGCATCAGACTTGGACTCTTCAAATACATCCTGAAAGTCCGACAAGAACTCTGGGATGTCAGAAGGAATGGATGACGAAATAGACAAAAATGGAACATCACCATGTACTCCCTGACAACCCCAGCTGGTTACCGACATAGAGTTCCAATCCAATACTGGATTATGGGTTTGTAGCCATGGCAACCCCAACACGACCACATCATGCAAATTATGCAACACCAGAAAGCGAATAACTTCCTGATGTGCAGGAGCCATGCACATGGTCAGCTGGGCCCAGTACTGAGGCTTATTCTTGGCCAAAGGTGTAGCATCAATTCCTCTCAACGGAATAGGACACCGCAAAGGCTCCAAGAAAAATCCACAACGTTTAGCATAATCCAAATCCATCAGATTCAGGGCAGCGCCTGAATCCACAAACGCCATGACAGAATACGATGACAAAGAGCACATTAAGGTAATGGACAAAAGGAATTTGGACTGTACAGTACCAATAACGGCAGAGCTATCGAACCGCCTAGTGCGTTTAGGACAATTAGAAATAGCATGAGTAGAATCACCACAATAGAAACACAGTCTGTTCAGACGTCTGTGTTCTTGCCGTTCTACTTTAGTCATAGTCCTGTCGCACTGCATAGGCTCAGGTTTACTCTCAGGCAGTACCGCCAGATGGTGCACAGATTTACGCTCGCGCAAGCGACGACCGATCTGAATGGCCAAGGACATAGGCTCATTCAAACCAGCAGGCATAGGAAATCCCACCATTACATCCTTAAGAGCTTCAGAGAGACCCTTTCTGAACAAAGCCGCTAGTGCAGATTCATTCCACAGAGTGAGTACTGACCATTTCCTAAATTTCTGACAATATACTTCTACATCATCCTGACCCTGGCATAAAGCCAGCAGATTTTTCTCAGCCTGATCCACTGAATTAGGCTCATCGTAAAGCAATCCGAGCGCCAGGAAAAATGCATCAACATTACTCAATGCAGAATCTCCTGGTGCAAGAGAAAACGCCCAGTCCTGTGGGTCGCCGCGCAAAAAAGAAATAATAATCAAAACCTGTTGAATAGGATTACCAGAAGAATGAGGTTTCAAGGCCAAAAATAGCTTACAATTATTTCTGAAGCTCAGGAACTTAGTTCTGTCACCAAAAAACAAATCAGGAATCGGAATTCTTGGTTCTAGCATCGATCTCTGATCAATAGTATCTTGAATCTTTTGTACATTTACAACGAGATTATCCATTGAGGAGCACAGAGCCTGAATATCCATGTCCACAGCTGTGTCCTGAAGCACTCTAATGTCTAGGGGAAAAAAAAGACTGAAGACAGAGCTAAGAAAAAAAAATGATGTCAGGATTTCTTTTTTCCCTCTATTGGGAATCATTGGTGTGGCTCCTTGTACTGTTATGGCTGGCAATCAGGCAACACAGCGTGCAATAATCAGCGCACATACAGAGATCTGGCAATAACCAAAAACAATAGGACGAGCTCTGAGACGTGGAATCTCTGTAGACTGCAGTACCTGATCTATCCTCACACAACTATAAGCAGCAGTGGATTGCGCCTAACAACTACCTATGCAACTCGGCACTGCCTGAGGAGCTGACTAGCCTGAAGATAGAAATACAAGCCTGACTTACCTCAGAGAAATACCCCAAAGGAATAGGCAGCCCCCCACATATAATGACTGTTAGCAAGATGAAAAGACAAACGTAGGAATGAAATAGATTCAGCAAAGTGAGGCCCGATATTCTAGACAGAGCGAGGATAGCAAAGAGAACTATGCAGTCTACAAAAAACCCTAAAACGAAAACCACGCAAAGGGGCAAAAAGACCCACCGTGCCGAACTAACAGCACGGCGGTGCACCCCTCTGCTTCTCAGAGCTTCCAGCAAAAGACAATAGCAAGCTGGACAGAAAAAAAACAGAAAACAAACTAGAAGCACTTATCTAGCAGAGCAGCAGGCCCAAGGAAAGATGCAGTAGCTCAGATCCAACACTGGAACATTGACAAGGAGCAAGGAAGAAAGACTCAGGTGGAGCTAAATAGCAAGGCAGCCAACGAGCTCACCAAAACACCTGAGGGAGGAAGCCCAGAGACTGCAATACCACTTGTGACCACAGAAGTGAACTCAGCCACAGAATTCACAACAGGCCTGTATTACATTCTTTGGGAGGCTGTATTACATTCTATGAGGGGCTGTATTACACTCTATGGGGGGGGCTGGATTTCATTCTATGGGGGGCCTGTATTACATTCTTTGGGGGTTGTATTATATTCTGTGGGGGGCTGTATTACATTCTATAAGGGGCTGTATTACATTATATGGGGGGTTGTATTATATTCTATGAGGGGCTGTATTGCATTCTATGGGGGGGTCTGTATTACATTCTATGGGTGGGCTGTGTTATATTCTATGGGGGGCTGTGTTACATTTTACGGGGGGCTGTATTACATTATATGGGGGCTGTATTACATTCTGTTGTGGGTTGTATTATATTTTATGGGGGGCTGTGTTGTGAATTCTGTGGTCAAGCTCCCTCCTGTGGTCATGAGTGGTACTTCGGCTGGTTCTGTCTATGAGCTTCCTCTGGTGGATGTGAGTGGGGCTGCGGCTTCTGAGTTTCCTTCCTCAGGTGACGAGGTTAAGTCGTTAGGTGCTGCCCTATTTAACTCCACCTAGTTCTTTGTTCCTTGCCTCCAGTCAATGTTCCAGTATTGGTCTTGCTCTCTCCTGGATCGTCTTGTGGCCTGTCTGCCCTGCATAAGCTAAGTTCTGCTTGTGTTACTTTTGTTTGCTATTTTTTCTGTCCAGCTTGCTATATTGGTTTTTCTTGCTTGCTGGAAGCTCTGGGACGCAGAGGGAGCACCTCCGTGCCGTTAGTCGGTACGGAGGGTCTTTTTGCACCCTCTGCGTGGTTGTTTGTAGGTTTTTGTGCTGACCGCAAAGCTATCTTTACTATCCTCGGTCTATTCAGTAAGTCAGGCCTCACTTTGCTAAAACCTATTTCATCTCTGTGTTTGTATTTTCATCTTTACTCACAGTCATTATATGTGGGGGGGCTGCCTTTTCCTTTGGGGAATTTCTCTGAGGCAAGGTAGGCTTATTTTTCTATCTTCAGGGCTAGCTAGTTTCTCAGGCTGTGCCCGAGGCGCCTAGGTCTGGTCAGGAGCGCTCCACGGCTACCTCTAGTGTGGTGTGATAGGATTAGGGATTGCGGTCAGCAGAGTTCCCACGTCTCAGAGCTCGTCCTATGTTATTCGTAACTATCAGGTCACTTTGTGTGCTCTTAATCACCAGGTCCATTGTGTTTCTGAATCACCAGTTCATAACAGTACTGGAGGCCCAAAGTACTAATGCTTCTCAATAGAGGGGAAAGAGAAGTTCTGAGACCATTTTTTTTTCTCTGCACTGTGTTTTGTCTTTCTTTTCCCCTAGACATTTGGGTGGTTCAGGACACAGGTATAGTGATGGACATTAAAGGTCTGTCTTCTTGTGTGGATAATCTCACTGCAAGAGTACAAAAAATTCAAGACATTATGGTTCAGAAATCTATGTTAGAACCTAGAATTCCTATTCCTGATTTATTTTCTGGAGATAGAGCTAAGTTTCTTAATTTCAAAAATAATTGTAAACTATTTCTGGCTTTGAAACCCCGCTCTGTTATGAAAGGCAATTCAGTATCACAATGGACATGGAGGTCAGAGCACATACAGTGATCTGACAATAACCCAAAATAATAGAACGAGCTCTGAGATGTGGGAACTCTGCAGACTGCAATCCCTGATCCTCTCCAAACACAACTAGAGGCAGCCGTGGATTGCGCCTAAAGCTCCCTATGCAACTCGGCACAGCCTGAGAAACTAACTAGCCTGAAGATAGAAAAAATAAGCCTACCTTGCCTCAGAGAAATACCCCAAAGGAAAAGGCAGCCCCCCACATATAATGACTGTGAGTAAGATGAAAAGACAAACGTAGGGATGAAATAGATTCAGCAAAGTGAGGCCCGATATTCTAGACAGAACGAGGATAGGAAAGATAACTTTGCGGTCTACACAAAACCCTAAAGAAAACCACGCAAAGGGGCAAAAAGACCCTCCGTACCGAACTAACGGCACGGAGGTACACCCTTTGCGTCCCAGAGCTTCGAGCAAAACAAATAGACAAGCTGGACAGAAAAAATAGCAACAAATAGCAAAGAAGCACTTAGCTATGCAGAGCAGCAGGCCACAGGAATGATCCAGTAAAACACAAGTCCAACACTGGAACATTGACAGGAAGCATGAATCAAAGCATTAGGTGGGGTTAAGTAGAGAAGCACCTAACGACCTCACCAGATCACCTGAGGAAGGAAACTCAGAAGCAGCAGTACCAGTTTCCTCCACAAACGGAAGCTCCCAGAGAGAATCAGCCGAAGTACCACTTGTGACCACAGGAGGGAGCTCTGCCACAGAATTCACAACAGTACCCCCCCCTTGAGGAGGGGTCACCGAACCCTCACCAGAGCCCCCAGGCCGACCAGGATGAGCCACATGAAAGGCACGAACAGGATCGGGAGCATGGACATCAGAGGCAAAAACCCAGGAATTATCCTCCTGAGCATAACCCTTCCATTTAACCAGATACTGGAGTTTCCGTCTTGAAACACGAGAATCCAAAATCTTCTCCACAATATACTCCAATTCCCCCTCCACCAAAACCGGGGCAGGAGGGTCAACAGATGGAACCATAGGTGCCACGTATCTCCGCAACAATGACCTATGGAAGACGTTATGTATGAAAAAAGAATCTGGGAGGGTCAGACGAAAAGACACAGGATTAATAACCTCAGAAATCCTATAAGGACCAATGAAACGAGGTTTAAACTTCGGAGAGGAAACCTTCATAGGAATATGACGAGAAGATAACCAAACCAGATCCCCAACACGAAGTCGGGGACCCACACGGCGTCTACGATTAGCGAAAAGCTGAGCCTTCTCCTGGGACAAGGTCAAATTGTCCACTACCTGAGTCCAGATCTGCTGCAACCTGTCCACCACAGAATCCACACCAGGACAGTCCGAAGACTCAACCTGTCCTGAAGAGAAACGAGGATGGAACCCAGAATTGCAGAAAAATGGAGAGACCAAGGTAGCCGAGCTGGCCCGATTATTAAGGGCGAACTCAGCCAACGGCAAAAAGGACACCCAGTCATCCTGATCGGCAGAAACAAAACATCTCAGATATGTTTCCAAGGTCTGATTGGTTCGTTCGGTCTGGCCATTAGTCTGAGGATGGAAGGCCGAGGAAAAAGATAGGTCAATGCCCATCCTACCACAAAAGGCTCGCCAGAACCTCGAGACAAACTGGGAACCTCTGTCAGAAACAATATTCTCAGGAATGCCATGCAAACGAACCACATGCTGGAAGAACAAAGGCACCAAATCAGAGGAGGAAGGCAATTTAACCAAGGGCACCAGATGGACCATTTTAGAAAAGCGATCACAGACCACCCAAATGACCGACATCTTTTGAGAAACGGGAAGGTCAGAAATGAAATCCATCGAAATATGTGTCCAAGGCCTCTTCGGGACCGGCAAGGGCAAAAGCAACCCACTGGCACGTGAACAGCAGGGCTTAGCCCTAGCACAAATCCCACAGGACTGCACAAAAGCACGCACATCCCGTGACAGAGATGGCCACCAGAAGGATCTAGCCACTAACTCTCTGGTACCAAAGATTCCTGGATGACCAGCCAGCACCGAACAATGAAGTTCAGAGATAACTTTACTAGTCCACCTATCAGGGACGAACAGTTTCTCGGCCGGACAACGATCAGGTTTATTAGCCTGAAATTTCTGCAACACTCTCCGCAAATCAGGAGAGATGGCAGACACAATGACTCCTTCCTTGAGGATACTGGCCGGCTCAGATAACCCCGGAGAGTCGGGCACAAAACTCCTAGACAGAGCATCCGCCTTCACATTTTTAGAGCCCGGAAGGTACGAAATCACAAAATCAAAACGAGCAAAAAATAACGACCAACGGGCCTGTCTAGGATTCAAGCGCTTGGCAGACTCGAGATAAGTAAGATTCTTATGATCAGTCAATACCACCACGCGATGCTTAGCTCCCTCAAGCCAATGACGCCACTCCTCGAATGCCCACTTCATGGCCAGCAACTCTCGGTTGCCCACATCATAATTACGCTCAGCAGCAGAAAATTTCCTGGAAAAGAAAGCACATGGTTTCAACACTGAGCAACCAGAACCTCTCTGTGACAAAACCGCCCCTGCTCCAATCTCAGAAGCATCAACCTCGACCTGGAACGGAAGAGAAACATCTGGTTGACACAACACAGGGGCACAGCAAAAACGACACTTCAACTCCTGAAAAGCTTCCACGGCAGCAGAAGACCAATTAACCAAATCAGCACCCTTCTTGGTCAAATCGGTCAATGGTCTGGCAATGCTAGAAAAATTACAGATGAAGCGACGATAAAAATTAGCAAAGCCCAGGAATTTCTGCAGACTTTTCAGAGATGTCGGCTGAGTCCAATCCTGGATGGCCTGGACCTTAACCGGATCCATCTCGATAGTAGAAGGGGAAAAGATGAACCCCAAAAATGAAACTTTCTGCACACCGAAGAGACACTTTGATCCCTTCACGAACAAGGAATTAGCACGCAGTACCTGGAAAACCATTCTGACTTGCTTCACATGAGACTCCCAATCATCAGAGAAGATCAAAATGTCATCCAAGTAAACAATCAAGAATTTATCCAGATACTCACGGAAAATGTCATGCATAAAAGACTGAAAAACAGATGGAGCATTGGCAAGTCCGAACGGCATCACCAGATACTCAAAATGACCCTCGGGCGTATTAAATGCCGTTTTCCATTCATCTCCCTGCCTGATTCTCACCAGATTATACGCACCACGAAGATCAATCTTAGTAAACCAACTAGCCCCCTTAATCCGAGCAAACAAGTCAGATATCAATGGCAAGGGATACTGAAACTTAACAGTGATCTTATTAAGAAGGCGGTAATCAATACACGGTCTTAGCGAACCATCCTTTTTGGCTACAAAAAAGAACCCTGCTCCCAATGGAGATGACGATGGGCGAATATGTCCCTTCTCCAGGGATTCTTTCACATAACTGCGCATAGCGGTGTGTTCAGGCACGGACAAATTAAATAAACGACCCTTAGGGAATTTACTACCAGGAATCAAATTGATAGCACAATCACAATTCCTATGCGGAGGTAGGGCATCAGACTTGGGCTCTTCAAATACATCCTGAAAGTCAGACAAGAACTCTGGGATGTCAGAAGGAATGGATGACGAAATAGACAAAAATGGAACATCACCATGTACTCCCTGACAACCCCAGCTGGTTACCGACATAGAGTTCCAATCTAATACTGGATTATGGGTTTGTAGCCATGGCAACCCCAACACGACCACATCATGCAGATTATGCAGTACCAGAAAGCGAATAACTTCCTGATGTGCAGGAGCCATGCACATGGTCAGCTGGGCCCAGTACTGAGGCTTATTCTTGGCCAAAGGTGTAGCATCAATTCCTCTCAATGGAATAGGACACCGCAAAGGCTCCAAGAAAAATCCACAACGTTTAGCATAATCCAAATCCATCAGATTCAGGGCAGCGCCTGAATCCACAAACGCCATGACAGAATACGATGACAAAGAGCATATCAAGGTAATGGACAGAAGGAATTTGGACTGTACAGTACCAATGACGGCAGAGCTATCGAACCGCCTAGTGCGCTTAGGACAATTAGAAATAGCATGAGTGGAATCACCACAGTAGAAACACAGCCTGTTCAGACGTCTGTGTTCTTGCCGTTCAACTTTAGTCATAGTCCTGTCGCACTGCATAGGCTCAGGTTTACTCTCAGACAATACCGCCAGATGGTGCACAGATTTACGCTCGCGCAATCGACGACCGATCTGAATGGCCAAGGACATAGACTCATTCAAACCAGCAGGCATAGGAAATCCCACCATGACATCCTTAAGAGCCTCAGAGAGACCCTTTCTGAACCAAGCCGCCAGTGCAGATTCATTCCACAGAGTGAGTACTGACCACTTCCTAAATTTCTGACAATATACTTCTACATCATCCTGACCCTGGCATAAAGCCAGCAAATTTTTCTCAGCCTGATCCACTGAATTAGGCTCATCGTAAAGCAATCCAAGCGCCTGGAAAAACGCATCAACATTACTCAATGCAGGGTCTCCTGGCGCAAGAGAAAACGCCCAGTCCTGTGGGTCGCCGCGCAAAAAAGAAATAATAATCAAAACCTGTTGAATAGGATTACCAGAAGAATGAGGTTTCAAGGCCAGAAATAGCTTACAATTATTTTTGAAGCTCAGGAACTTAGTTCTGTCACCAAAAAACAAATCAGGAATAGGAATTCTTGGTTCTAGCATAGATTTCTGATCAATTGTATCTTGAATCTTTTGTACATTTATAACGAGATTATCCATTGAGGAGCACAGAGCCTGAATATCCATGTCCACAGCTGTGTCCTGAAGCACTCTAATGTCTAGGGAAAAAAAAAAAAAAAAAACTGAAGACAGAAATACAAGCCTGACTTGCCTCAGAGAAATACCCCAAAGGAATAGGCAGCCCCCCACATATAATGAATGTTAGCAAGATGAAAAGACAAAACGTAGGAATGAAATAGATTCAGCAAAGTGAGGCCCGATATTCTAGACAGAGCGAGGATAGCAAAGAGAACTATGCAGTCTACAAAAAACCCTAAAGCAGAACCACGCAAAGGGGGACAAAAAGACCCACCGTGCCGAACTAACGGCACGGCGGTGCACCCTTTGCGTCTCAGAGCTTCCAGCAAAAGAGAATAGCACAGCTGGACAGAAAAAACGGAAACAAAAACAAAGTAACACTTATCTAGCAGAGCAGCAGGCCACAGGAAAGATGCAGTAGCTCAAATCCAACACTGGAACATTGACAAGGAGCAAGGAAGACAGACTCAGGTGGAGTTAAATAGCAAGGCAGCCAACGAGCTCACCAAAACACCTGAGGGAGGAAGCCCAGAGGCTGCAATACCACTTGTGACCACAGGAGTGAATTCAGCCACAGAATTCACAACAGTACCCCTGGAACCTATTTTAAATTGCATAGAGCATCCTTTTTTTAATTGTAGGCATACTAAGTCTGTCTGCGGTCCATAATTGAAATTGTCCTCCACTGACCAGAGCAATGCTGCTTGTGTACCCCTGTAACCTTTTTTTAAACTGCATTGAGCCAAATTTTTTGTTTAAGGCCTACAACCTGTGTCTGTCTGCGCCACTCAATACAGCTGTCCTCCTCTGAAAAAAGCTGAGCGTCAATAGTCTGGTTTTCAGCCTTTAGGAATTTGAAAACTGCATTGGGGCTACTACTTCGGTAGGGCCTACTAACGGTGTCTGCCGCTCCAAGGTGTTCTCCAGGTTGCCTCTCCATAGCTTCTATCTTCTAGCTCTCGTTAAGTAGTTGTTGAAACAACACTGCATTAGGCCTACAAGTTGGGTCTGGGTTGTAGAGATGGTGTCTGCCGCTCCAAGGTGTTCTCCAGGTTGCCTCTCCATAGCTTCGATCTTCTAGCTCTCGTTAAGTAGTTGTTGAAACAACACTGCATTAGGCCTACAAGTTGGGTCTGGGTTGTAGAGACGGTGTCTTCCGCTCCAAGGTGTTCTCCAGGTTGCCTCTCCATAGCTTCTATCTTCTAGCTCTCGTTAAGTAGTTGTTGAAACAACACTGCATTAGGCCTACAAGTTGGGTCTTGCTACACAGCAAGATTGTGACCCTGCTGAAAGTCAGGTTCCTCTTCCCGCATATCATACCACCTTACACGGGGACAAAGAGGAAGGTGCAGATGAAAGTGCAGGTTCCTTCATCAGGTGAAGGGAAGGAATACTTGTTGGCGACGTCACTGGCACAGGGCCCCTCATAGTACGCAAAAGTGTCGCTGCCGGTGGGAGGCGCCCCCGCCGTGCAAACACACCGCCGTACTTTGAGGGGCCCTGTGCCAGTGCCAATGCCAACGAGTGGGCCCCCCCCTGCTTGCTCAGGATCACAGCACTTGCAAAGTTGAAATACTTACCTCTCCCTGCTCCACTGCCGTGACGTGGTCCAGATTTCCTGGGCCCACTAAATACTTGAACCAGCCCTACCCCCCACAACTTTAGCCAAATGACCCCCAATTTCCAATGCCTTATTATTATAAGGTAAATTAAGATTGACAAGCTTCAGTAACAAGAATGTATGTTTTTGCCATTAAAATGGGCACTGTACATGTTTTCCTGGCCTCCACTCACTGCCGACTATGCTCCCCCATTGACTTGCATTGGGTTTCGTGTTTCGGTCGATCCCCGACTTTTCGCGATAATCGGCCGATTCCACTCGACTCGACTGTTGAGATAGTCGGGTTTCGCGAAACCCGACTCGACCCTAAAAAACTAAAAGTCGCTCAACCCTACCCATGAGTCTGTGAAGTTCAGATCAGGGGACCTGAGACCAATCTACATCTCTGAGTGTTCTTGGACCGCATGGATGTGTAAATCTGTTCCTAGCCAGCAGAGATATTAGAGCCTGGGGCCTGAACATGTTAAACATGTTAAACACTGTTGTAAATGGTACATTCTGTGAATAGAGTAAAAGTAGAATAATGCTCCTAGGATGGAGTAAAACCATTCTTACAAAAGAGATGATACTAAGGTCGTTCTTATTATAAAAGTATAAACTTTATTCATTAAACTTTATTCATGCTTAGTGAAAGGAAGTCCACCTGTGTGCAATCTAAGTGTCCCATGGTCTGTCAGTATACACACCTTTTCTACAAGGTGACAGTGGCTGCAACACTATTAAGGAAGAGGCAGCATTAACCAAAGAACACCATGATGACCAAGGAGATTTCCAAACAAGTCAGAAACAAAGTTGTTGATAATTACAAGTCAGGGTTGGGTTATAAAAAAAACCAATCCCAATCTCTGATGATCCTCTGGAGCACCATCAAATCCATTATCATCAAATGGAAAGAACATGGTACCACAACACAAACCTGCCAAGAGAGGTTCACCCATCAAAACTCCCAGCCCAACCAAGGAGGGCATTAATCAGAGACCAAAGGTAACCCCTGAAGAAGTTGCAGAGTTCCCAAGCAGAGACTGTAGTATCTGTCCATACGAGCACAATAAGCCATACTCTCCATAGAGGTGGCCTTTATGGAAAAATGGGCAGAAAAAAATCCTTTACTTACACACAAATATTGTAAGGTTCGTTTTGAGTTTGCCAAAAGACATGTGGGAGACTCCGTAAATGTATGGAGGAAGGTGCTGTGATCAGATGAGACCAAAATTGAACTTTTTGGGAACCAAGGTAAACGCTATGTCTGGTGCCAAACAAACACAGTACATCACCCCAAGAACACCATCCCCACAGTGAAACATGGTGGTGGCAGCATTATGCTGCGGGGATGTTTTTCTGCAGCAGGGACAAGGAAAATGGACCGAGTAGAGGGGAAGATGGATGGTGCGAAGTACAGGGATATTTTTGAGCAAAATGTGTTTCAACCTGTCAATGATTTGAGACTGGGATGGAGGTTCATCTTTCAACAAGACAATGACCCAAAGCATTCTGCTAAAGCAACTCTCGAGTGGTTTAAGTGGAAATGTGTAAATGTTTTGGATTGGCCTAGTGAAAGCCCAGACCTTAATCAAATTGAGAATCTGTGTTTAGTCTTGAAGATTGCTGTTCACGAGAGGAAACCATCTACCATGAAGGACCTGGAGCAGCTTTGCTTTGAGGAATGGGCAAAAATCCATTGGCAAGATGTGGAAAGCTTATAGAGAATTATCCAAAGCAACATGCAGCTATAATTGCCACAAAAGAAGGCTCCACAAAGTACTGACTTTGGGGGGCTAATAGTTCTGCACACTGACGTTTTCAATTATTTTGTCCTCTTGGTTGTTTGCTTCACAATAAAAATAAAACCAAACGTTCACAGTTGTAGGCATGCTCTTTACACGAACCGATGCAAACCTTCAAAAAAACCAATGAAATTACATGTTATGAGGAAGCACAACACGAACAAATGCCAAGGGGGTAAATACTTTTAAAAGGCACTGTAAGTCTTTTTTCAACCTACTTGTAGCACAACAGACAGTTTTTCATTTTACTTTTGATGAAACTAAACTTATTTCTTAAATTTTTTAGTTGTTGAGAACGTTTTACAAGGTGAAATCCTTTTTTGTTTCTATGCAGCATTAGATTTCCTAACAAATGAGACAATAAAATTATAGGAAACTGACATTCCCGAGTAAACAACTCTCCCTTCAGGGAGATTTCCCCAAATCAAATCTGCTTTTCAAATGACTTGATAAAAATTTCCGCTGGCTTAATGATTTCATTGTTGCTTATGTGAACAATATAAAAGAAAGGGCCAGCTGCCAATTCATACGTTCCCTACGACCCCGTAGCTAAAAGCAATGCATGGACATGAATGGGTAAACTCTGGACAGATGTTGGAACCGAGAAGAACAAATATCTCCTTTAATTAAAAGTACTGATATGGACTTTTAAACTAATTTTTAAAGGACAATCGAGTGAATATTAATCTATCATTCTGTTTGTAGACCAGTGGTCTTCTAGCAGACCCCCCAGAAATATGACTGACTAAAAGAGCCCTAAAATGTAACTGTACCTCGACTTTACTGGAGATTCACATTTAAACTTTTGAAAACATGTCCTAATCTCCCAAAAATGGTCTAGGGGGTTTTATTTTTGCCTTCTGGTTGTCTCTACAACCAGTTTGGATAGTGTAACACTATTGTGTTAAACTTTGAGCCAGGTGATGGCTATTAACTAGAGATGAGTGAGCACTAATATGCTTGGATGCTTTTTACTCGAACCAAGCAATTCCTAATGATCGGAAGCTCATTTACATTAATGAGTATAATGGGAATCAATAGCAAATAGTATTTTATCTGTCAGACCCTACAACACCATGGAGACCATGCTGAGGCATTGCGATTCCCAGGAATTGAGAAAGCCAGCCTTCCAGCCCAGGGAGATGATCTGCACAAATTTCTTCCAAGAAGAGAGACCAGGATTCAATAATAAGTGCAATATGACAGTGTTTTCATGATTTTGTAATTAGTGCATACATGTATTTTTTAAATTAAGTGATGTGGGCAGGGCCGTATTTGCCACTAGGCACTTGAGGGCACGTGCCTAGGGCGGGACGATGTGGGGGTGTGTGTGTGTGTGTGGGGGGGGGGGGGGGGGGGTGCAGCACCTGAGCAAGTTTTTTGTTCTGTTTTTTTTTTTTTTTTTTTTGATTAAGTCCGGCGTCTCCTCCCAGCTTGCACCCGCCTGTCTCCCACCTCACCCCCCACTTGAGGTCGTCATACTCACCTACTCCAGCGATGCCTGGTCTCAGCGCCGGCAGCTCGTCCTGTGTGAGCGGTCACGTGGTACCGCTCATTAAGGTGATGAATATGGACGCATATTTATCACCTTAATGAGTGGTACCACGTGACCGCTTACGCAGGATGAAGCTGCCACGCCGGGACAGAGCTGGATTCGGCTCGTTGTGGAAAGGTGAGTATGACAGCCAGGGAGGACGGGGGGAGGATGAAGGAGGGCGGAGGGAGGATGGGGGAGCGAGCCATGCGTGCAAGATGGGAGCAGGAGCCGGGGAAAGCGGAGCCATTCATACAAGGAGGGGGAGAGCTGAGTCATTCATACAAGGGGGAGGAAACTGAGCCATTCATACAAGGGGGGACGAAAGCTGGGCCATTCATACAAGGGGGAGGAAACTGAGCCATTCATACAAGGGGAGAAAGCTGGGCCATTCATACAAGGGGGAGGAAACTGAGCCATTCATTCAAGGGGAGGAAAGCTGAGCCATTCATACAAGGGGGAGGAAACTGAGCCATTCATACAAGGGGAGAAAGCTGGGCCATTCATACAAGGGGGGAGAGCTGAGCCATTCATACAAGGGGGAAAGCTGGGCTATTCATACAAGGGGGAAGCTGAGCCATTCATACAAGGGGGAGGAAAGCTGAGCCATTCATACAAGATGGGAGGGGGGAACAATTTGAGTGGGATGGGGGATTTATTATGTGTGGTGAGTTTGAGTGGGGATGTGGGGATTTATTATGTGTGGGGACAATTGGAGTGGGGATGGAGGGATTTATTGTGTGTGGGGACAATTTGAGTGAGGATAGGGGGATTTATTATGTGTGGGGAGAATTGGAGTGGGGATGGGGGATTTAATGTGTGGAGGGATATTCCAGGACACAAAATGAAGAGCAAAGGGGGAGATGGGGAAACAGTATGGGGGAATGGGGGGCATGTACAGCGTCAGACTGGAGCACCTTGGGCCCACCAGAGAAAATCATTCTTGGGGCCCACTATGTAGCTACATTGAAATACATTCAAGACCATCAATTGTGCGGTAAAACACGCTAATATCAGGGCATAATATAAGGTAGTACATATCTTAATTATGTAGCAGGGGTTGGGGTAGCCCCCTCATAGAATATAAAGTAGCCCCCCTCATAGAATATAATGTAGCCTCCCACAGAATATAATGCAGCCCCCCACAGAATATAATGCAGATCCCTCATAAAATATAATGTAGCCTCCCTCATGGAATATAATGCAGCCCCCCTCATAGGGTATAATACAGCACCCCACAAAATATAATGCAACCCCCTCATAAGGTATAATGCAGCCCCCCATAGAATATAATATAGCTCCCTCATATGGCATAATGCAGCCCTTCCACAGAATATAATGTAGCCCCTCAGAGTATAATGCAACCCCCCATAGAATATACTGTAGCCCCTTCATAGGGCATAATACAGCTCCCCTCATGTAGTATGATGTAGCCACCTGAGAGAATAATGCAGCCCCTCCACAGAATATAATGTAGCCCCCTCAGAATATAATGCCAACCCCTCATAAGGCAGGCCCCCATAGAATATACTGTAGTCCCTCATAGGGCATAATGCAGCTCCCCTCATATAGTATGATGTAGCCCCCTCAGGGAATAATGCAGCCCCCACAGAATTATAATGTAGCCCCCTCATAGGGTATAATGCAGCCCCCCTGAAAGGGTATAATGCAGCCCCCTCCACCATCATCATTTTTCTCCCCCTCCACATTTGTACTCATTACCACCTCCATCATTGCCTCCTTCCCCACTACTATTGTCCTTTCCATCACTACCATTTTTGTCCTTTACACCACAACAATCATTGCTTTCTTCCCCACCATCATCATTGCCTCCAGCACCATCATCATTGCCCCACCACCATCATCATTGCCTCAAGCACCATAATCATTGCCTCCAGCACCATCATCATTGCCCCCACCACCATCATCATTGCCTCCAGCACCATCATCATTGATGCCACCACCATCATCATTGCCCCCACCACCATCATCATTGCCTCCAGCACCATCATCATTGCCTCCAGCACCATCATCATCATCATTGCCTCCAGCACCATCATCATTGCCTCCAGCACCATCATCATTGTCCCCACCACCATCATCATTGCCTCCAGCACCATCATCATTGCCTCCAGCACCATCATCATTGCCTCCAGCACAATCTTCATTGCCTCCAGCACCATCTTCATTGCCTCCAGCACCATCATTATTGCCTCCAGCACCGTCATCATTGCCTCCAGCACAGTCATCATTGCCTCCAGCACCATCATCATTGCCTCCCCCACACACAGCTGCACACATGGAGGCAGAGACGCACACACACAGGCACACACACAGACACACACACAGCCGTGCACACACGCTCGCACACCACCCATTCATCTCTCCGTACGTTCCCAGCAGCCGCATCATATCTCGGCAATTTTCTGTCTGAAACTGCCACGCTGAATGATGACGTCATCCAGACGCGCTGATTCAGACAGGAAATGCCGGGCAGGAAGGAGGACGGCATGGATCCCTGCAGCTCCACTCTGGTCCCAAGCTGCAGGGATCGCAATAAAGGATCGCCGCCCTTTAGGTGCCCACCTCTGGGGCCCCCCATTCATCAGCAGCGGTGGGCAGTGTTAGCCTCAGCCTGCGGCTAACGCCCGCCATTAAAGTGAAATGGTATTCATGCCTCTCCACGCCCATGAAGGCGTGGGGAAGCATGAATATTCATTTCTCTTTAGGAGCGGGGACAGGCTCCTGTCCATCTGCTGCTCTCTGGCACCAGAAGGGCCCCCCTTGACTCAGGGGCCCCATAGCAGCTGGGTGTGCCGCTATTAGCGACACTCCACTAGCTGGGAGGCCCCTGGGGCAGTGGGGGCCCTAGGCAGCTGCTAGCCAATATGCCAGCAGGTGTCAGTGCCTTGGCCCACCTGAGAATCCTCCGGTTCTCCGGTGGGCCAGTCCGACCCTGGGCATGTATGAGGAAACAGTACTGGGGAATGGGGGCATGTATGAGGAAACAGTACTAGGCAATGGGGGGTGTTGTGAATTCTGTTGTCGAGCTCCCTCCTGTGGTCATGAATGGTACTTCGGTGAGTTCGGTCCGTGGGCTCCCTCTGGTGGCTGTGAGTGGAGCTGCTGCTTCTGAGGTTCCTTACACAGGTGACGTGGTTTATCCTTTGGTTGGCTTCTCTATTTAACTCCACTCAGATCGTTTCTCCATGCCAGCTGTCAATGTTTTAGCATTGGTTCAGTTCGCTCCTGGATCTGTCTGGTGTCCTGTCTTCTCCTGCAGAAGCTAAGTTCCTGATTGTTATTATTGTTCTTGTTTCTTTGTCCAGCTGGTTATCTTGATTTTGTCTTGCTAGCTGGAAGCTCTGGGATGCAGGGTGGCACCCCCGCACCGTGAGTCGGTGCGGAGGACCCTTTTGCACACTCTGCGTGGTCTTTTGTAGGTTTTTGTGCTGACCGCAAAGATTCCTTTCCTATCCTCTGTCTATTTAGAAACTCGTGCCTCCCTTTGCTGAAACCTATCTCATTTCTGCGTTTGTGACTTTCATCTTTACTCACAGTCATTACATGTGGGGGGCTGCCTATTCCTTTGGGGAATTTCTCTGAGGCAAGGTAGGCTTTATTTTCTTCTCTAGGGCTAGCTAGCTCTTAGGCTGTGACGAGGCGCCTAGGGAGCGTCAGGAGCGCTCCACGGCTATTTCTAGTGTGTGCGATAGGATTAGGGCTTGTGGTCAGCAGAGCTCCCATATCCCAGAGCTCGTCCTGTATGAGTTTAACTATCAGGTGGGGTGTTCCTAACCACCAGGTCATAACAGTACAGCTGGCCCAAAGTATTAATGCATCTCAATAGAGGGATAAGAGAAGTTCTGAGACCATTTTTTTTTCTTTGCACTGTGTCTTGTCTTTCTTTTCCCCTAGACCTTTGGGTTGTTCAGGACACAGGTGTAGAGATGGACATTCAAGGTCTGTCCTCTTGTGTGGATCATCTCACTGCAAGGGTACAAAACATTCAAGATTTTGTGGTTCAGAATCCGATGTTAGAGCCTAGAATTCCTACTCCTGATTTATTTTCTGGAAATAGATCTAAGTTTCTGAATTTCAAAAATAATTGTAAACTGTTTCTTGCTTTGAAACCCCGCTCCTCTGGTGACCCCGCTCAACAAGTAAAAATCATTATTTCTTTATTACGTGGTGACCCTCAAGACTGGGCATTTTCCCTTGCGCCAGGAGATCCTGCATTGTGTGATGTTGATGCGTTTTTTTCTAGCGCTAGGATTGCTTTATGATGAACCAAATTCCGTGGATCAGGCAGAGAAAATCTTGCTGGCTTTGTGTCAGGGTCAGGATGAGGTGGAGGTGTACTGTCAGAAGTTTAGAAAGTGGTCTGTGCTTACTCAGTGGAATGAATGTGCCCTGGCGGCAATTTTCAGAAAGGGTCTTTCTGAAGCACTTAAGGATGTCATGGTGGGATTTCCCACGCCTGCTGGTCTGAATGAGTCTATGTCATTGGCCATTCAGATCGATCGGCGCTTGCGTGAGCGCAAAGCTGTGCACCATTTGGCGGTGTTCTCTGAGAATAGGCCTGAGCCTATGCAGTGTGATAGAACTTTGACCAGAGCTGAACGGCAAGAACACAGACGTCGGAATAGACTGTGTTTTTACTGTGGTGACTCCACTCATGCTATCTCCGATTGTCCTAAGCGCACTAAGCGGTTCGCTAGGTCGGCCACCATTGGTACGGTACAGTCAAAATTTCTTTTGTCCGTTACTCTGATTTGCTCTCTGTCGTCATATTCTGTTATGGCATTTGTGGATTCAGGCGCTGCCCTGAATTTGATGGACTTGGAGTTTGCCAGCCGCTGTGGTTTTTCCTTGGAGCCCTTGCAGCATCCTATTCCATTGAGAGGAATTGATGCTACGCCTTTGGCCAAGAATAAACCTCAATACTGGACTCAATTGACCATGTGCATGGCTCCTGCACATCAGGAGGATATTCGCTTTTTGGTGTTGCATAATCTGCATGATGTGGTCGTTTTGGAATTGCCATGGCTACAGGTCCATAATCCAGTGGGGGGCTGCCTATTCCTTTGGGGAATTTCTCTGAGGCATGGTAGGCTTTATTTTCTTCTCTAGGGCTAGCTAGCTCTAAGGCTGTGATGAGGCGCCTAGGGAGCGTCAGGAGCGCTCCACGGCTATTTCTAGTGTGTGCGATAGGATTAGGGCTTGCGGTCAGCAGAGCTCCCACATCCCAGAGCTCGTCCTGTATAAGTTTAACTATCAGGTCGGGTGCTCCTAACCACCAGGTCATAACAGGGAGGCATGTATGAGGAAACAGTATGGAGGAATGGGGGGCATGTATGAGAAAATAGTACTACACAATGGGGGGCATGTATGAGGAAACAGTACAGGGGAATTGGGGGCATGTATGAGGAAACAGTACTGGGGAATGGGGGCATTTATGGGCAATGGGGGCATGTATGAGGAAACAGTATGGGGGATGGGTGCAGACAGTATGGGGAGCGATCGGGAAATGTATGCAGGCACAGTATGAGTAGCGATGTGAAAAATGTATGTGGACAGAGTATGGGGAGTGAGGGTGATGGGATGTGTGCAGACACAGTATGGGGAGTCAGGTGCATAGGCAGCATAGAAAGCGAGGGGGTAAATATATGAGGAGACAGTATGGTGAACAGGAGGGATGTGAGAGGAGACAGTATGAGGAGGGAGGGGAATAGTGTGATGAGACAGTATGGGGGGAGAAAAGCGAGTGGGCACAGAATAGAAACTGAGTAGTGGGTTCGTAGCATGGGGGACAGTGTAAGGGCACAACCAGGAGCGGACAGTCTACCAAGGAGGGGGAGTGTGATAAAAGAGAGTACAGTAAAAATAATGGGCCCTATAGGAGGAAACAGTGTGAGAGGACAGTGTGAAGAGGGGGCCGGTATGGAAAGGAGAGGTCAGTGTGAAGAGCATGTACCATAAGAGGGACAGTGTGGGGGTCATGTATTGTGCAGACAATATAGTGAGGGGCAATTTTTCATTCAGGAGCATTATAATGACACTTGCATTTTAAGGGCGTCATGCGGAGATTTTCTGCAAAAGAGCGGAGAACATGGAAGTCTGCAGAGACGGCTGTGGATGAGAAAACTCATCATGGGGTCTGGACAAGATGAAGAAAAGGAGGAAAACGGCTCCAGAGGCGACGTCATCTATAAGGTTCCTGGATGTAAATGTTATTTGTGATACTAACTATCATGTTTTATTTATGTTAGGAGCATTAAAGGGGATGTCCAGGTTTGTAATGAGTCTGCAGTCATTCTTTGTGACTGCAGACATCTGACTTCTCACAGTGCGCACTGCACGCTATCAGGATTCTCTCATGCTGGCGATTTACATACATGCAGTCACGTGCTGACTAGACATGTGTGGCCTCACTCAATGAAAATGAACTGAGCGAGGCCGGGCACGTCTAGTCGGAATGTTGTCAGAAGTATACAAATCGCATGATTGTGCTGACATGACTGTCCACTGGCCAGGAAGAATCCTAAAAATGTGCAGTGTATTCGTTGTGAGAATTCAGAAGCTGCGATGTCAGGATTCAGCTCTGCAGGTTCCAGTAGTCGTCATATGGACACCTCACTCATATGCAACTTTCACACTTGTGGTCCTGTGACAACGAGCTTCTCTTCTGCTTCTCTCATTTTTTCACTGAACATTGAGAGTATTAGAGAGAGCAGCTCATGGGTAAGTGACTGTGTGCAAATCGCATATGTCCTGGGGGGATGAATGAATTCTTGCTCCTGGTGCCAGAAACCCTAGATACACCTCTGCCGGTATGCTACTGCGAGCGGTGATTACCGGGTCCGGTGGAGGGATGTGTGTGCACAGGCAGTGAGGCAGGGACTGAGGGTGTGCACAGCGAGAGAATGGAGACCCGGAGACTGCCCGTCCCAGTGTACGCCGTAGCCTGGAGCTCTCATTATCATAGGAATATGTCAGTTAATAAATTTTTTCCTAAAGCTTTATAGTGTAGTTTTAGGTCAGAGAGGGATGGTTAGGGATGAGCTAGCAAGGTGCAGGGACAGGTAGTGATGTCTATTTGCAGACATGTGCGGCACTTGTGGTTTTGCACTTGCGGTGAGACAAAAAAACACTGCTAGCAGCGTTTTTTTCCATTGTTGCAAGTACCGCATTTGCCGGAACGCGGCAAAACCGCAAGTGCTGCACATGTCCGCAAGTCCCATAGGGAATGATTGAGGCTGAACGCAGTGTTGCCGTAAGTGATCCATTACACGGCAGATGCAGAAAAACTGCCCGATCTTCTGCAAAAGGCTACTTTCACATCGGTGATTTTTGCCAAAGTCACTGCCGATAGTGTCATACTCTAAAAGGGGGTGGCAGCACTTAAAGTGCCTAGGGCAGCAGAAACTCTAAATACGGCCCTGGATGTGGTTATTGTATTATGTTGTAATTGTTCGCAGCCTAATAGAGGTGTGTTCATGATAATAGTCTGACAGGTGGGATGGGGCATTTTAGCTGTTACTTGTATAAGCTGAAGCTGGCCGTCACTTCCTGGACACCATAGGGCCTATTGAAGAGCAGGAGGCACAAAACGGCCATTGCCCAGACTGTAACTCGTGAGTACCTTCCTGCGGGCATGTTTTAATCAACAATACCAATAAAGGAAGTTTTTACTAAGTACCCGTGAGTGCAACCATTTTCTTCATTGGACTTTTATTGCACAGCTTTTGTCATGGTTTGCACACAGTCATCCAGGGGTAAGGTGTAATTCACAGTCAGCTGTTCAGCTAACCATAGGTGTTACAGCGGTGCCAGTTTTCTTTCTGTCACTGCGATTTTGCTTTGCCTTTGCTGTAATTGACCAGGCTTCAGGTAGTTCTGGACACAGAAAAGTGCGATAGCCCCCCAGGGTCACCTGCACCATCACCTGCTCCAGCATAGGATGTGGGGAACCCCAAGGACAGTCCGATCTCTCAGGAGTGGTAGTAGCCCCGTCTCGAGCGACCTGAAGGAGACTCTCCCAGGCCCGCTCATTTCTCCAGAATGGTTCATCCTGCTCTCTTTTTCTCGGATCACACCAGTGATGTTGCCTCTCCATTTTGAGGAATGACCCTGGTTCCATCTATCAGCTCTTACAGCCTTCGAGGCAAATGTTACATCTCTACTACCCACTGATTGAACAAGATGTGATGATGGGTCTCAATCGTTTTAATGGACCCCCATCTCCGCTGCTGGTCATACATAATTACCTCACCTCGGGATGCCTACTGTCAGTACCTTACGGCTAGAGGGCCCAATTGCATTTCTCCAACCCAGGTCCTGGCTCACCTTCGTGTCTATTCTGACCAGCCTAGACCTCACAGTCCACAAACCAGTTTGTGGATCGTGGCTAGCCATCCACAGGAACCACAGCGGGTTCGAGCCTTGATGGATCCGAGAAAGTGGTCGGTTCCGGACCACAGGCCCCTGCTACCTCCGCTTTTGTACAAACTAGGTCTGGCTCCGATTTTCCTCCAGTCACTCCCTTAAAGTCTCGCATGATTCTGCCATCTTTGTCACCCACTAAGCATGTTACACTGTATGGATGACTAATTGTATACAGAAACATTTTTCAAGGCTTTTTTGAGTGTTAGGCTACTTTCACACTAGCGTTTTCTGCAATCCGTCACAATGCGTCGTTTTGCAGAAAAAAACGCATCCTGCAAAAGTGCTTGCAGGATGCGTTTTTTCCCCATAGACTTATATTGACGACGCGTTTGCGACGGATTGCCACACGTCGCATCCGTCGAGCGACGGATGCGTCGTGCTTCTGCGGACCGTCGGGAGCAAAAAATGCTACATGTAACGTTTTTTGCTCCTGACGGACCGCTTTTTCCGACCGCGCATGCGTGGCCGGAACTCCGCCCCCACCTCCCCGCACCTTACAATGGGGCAGCGGATGCGCCGGAAAAATGCATCCGCTGCCTCCGTTGTGCAATGCGCTAAACGCTAGCGTCGGAATCTCTCCCCAACGCATTGCGACGGGGAGATTCCGACGCTAGTGTGAAAGAAGCCTTATATACCATCAAAATGTAACAGAGAGTACGTAATACTCTATTATAAACGAGTAATTGTACACAGAACAATTTTTCAATATATTTTTGAAGTGTTATATACCACAGAAATGTACTAAAGAGCATATAATACTCTATGAATGAGTAATTAAATAATGAAATATGTTTCAACGCTTTTTGGGAGTGTTTTATAACACCAAAATATACTACAAAGCACTTAATACTCTATGGATGACAATATAATTAATTTTTTTCACCCAAAAAAAGAAAATGTGGTCAACTGCTGCAGCTATATATTTTACAGTGGACAGTAAATTACGAAGCCCTGCCTAAAGACTGTGTTAAGCTACACTCGCTGTTCCTGAAACTGTCCCTTCCTAGGCTAAATGCAGAACGTATCTGATATAAACAGCAAAGCACAAGGTTAGCCCTTAGAACAAGGGTGGGGAACTTTTCATGAGGTCCGCGGGCAGGTCCCCGGAGTCTGGGATGCTCAAGCAGCAGCCGCATGGTTGCATCTTGATCGGAGTTCTTTTTTTGCGATCCTCACTTTAGCCACTCCAATCAAGATGGCTCAAGGCCCCGCCCCTAACCGTGACATCATTACCTCAAAAAATCAACTCCTTTCTAGTCTCTACTGTCCTGGAAGAGGAGCTGCTGCTGCCAGAGAGATCTCTGTGCCAGCAGCTCTGTGCCCGTCAGCTGGTGATCTGTGCCCTTCAGCTATGTGCCCCCATGCTATGTGCCCTCCTGTGATCTCTGTGACCCCCAGGTTATGTGCCCCCATATGATCACTGTGCCCCCCAACTATATTCCCCTCTGTGTCTCCCAGCTACAGTTATATGAAAAAGTTTGGGCACCCCTATTAATCTTAAGCTTAATGTTTTATAAAAATTGTTTTTTTTGCAACAGCAATTTCAGTTTCATATATCTACTAACTGTTGGACACAGTAATGTTTCTGCCTTGAAATGAGGTTTATTGTACTAACAGAAAATGTGCAATCTGCATTCAAACAAAATTTGACAGGTGCATAAGTATGGGCACCCTTATCATTTTCTTGTTTTAAATACTCCTACCTACTTTTCACTGACTTACTAGAGCACTTTTTTGGTTTTCTAACCTCATTGAGCTTTGAACTTCATAGCCAAGTGTATACAATCATGAGAAAAGCTACTTAAAGTGGCCACTTGCAAGTTGTTCTCCTGTTTGAACCTCCTCATGGGCTCCTCAAAATAACTGCCTAATGATCTGAAAACAAAGATTATTCAACATAGTTGTTCAGGGGAAGGATACAAAAAGCTGTCTCAGAGATTTAACCTGTCAATTTCCACTGTGAGGAACATAGTAAGGAAATGGAAGAACACAGGTACAGTTCTTGTTAAGGCCAGAAGTGGCAGGCCAAGAAAAACATCAGAAAGGCAGAGAAGAAGAATCAGTCAAGGACAATCCTCAGACCACCTCCAGAGAGCTGCAGCATCAACTTGGCAAAGAGGCATAGATGCTCATGAGGAGAACATAATTTTACCTCTATACAAGTCACTAGTTCGACCACACTTAGAATACTGTGCACAGTTCTGGTCTCCGGTGTATAAGAAAGACATAGCTGAACTAGAGCGGGTGCAGAGAAGAGCGACCAAGGTTATTAGAGGACTGGAGGGTCTGCAATACCAAGATAGGTTATTACACTTGGGGCTATTTAGTTTGGAAAAACGAAGACTAAGGGGTGATCTTATTTTAATGTATAAATATATGAGGGGACAGTACAAAGACCTTTCTGATGATCTTTTTAATCATAGACCTGAAACCGGGACAAGGGGGCATCCTCTGCGTTTGGAGGAAAAAAGGTTTAAGCATAATAACAGACGTGGATTCTTTACTGTAAGTACAGTGAGACTATGGAACTCTCTGCCGTATGATGTTGTAATGAGTGATTCATTACTTAAATTTAAGAGGGGACTGGATGCCTTTCTGGAAAAGTATAATGTTACAGGGTATATACACTAGATTCCTTGATAGGGCGTTGATCCAGGGAACTAGTCTGATTGCCGTATGTGGAGTCGGGAAGGAATTTTTTTCCCCAATGTGGAGCTTACTCTTTGCCACATGGGTTTTTTTTTGCCTTCCTCTGGATCAACATGTTAGGTTAGGCTACGGGTTGAACTAGATGGACTTATAGTCTTCCTTCAACCTTAATAACTATGTAACTATATGTAACAGATGGTGTCACTGTGCATCGGTCAACTATACAACGCACTTTGCACAAGGAGAAGCTGTATGGGAGAGTGATGCGAAAGAAGCCGTTTCTGCAAGCAGTTTCTGCAAGCACGCCACAAACAGAGTCGGCTCAGGTATGCAAAAGCACATTTGGAGAAGCCAATTTCTTTTTGGAAGAAGGTCCTGTGGACTGATGAAACCAAGATTGAGTTGTTTGGTCATACAAAAAGGCGTTATGCATGGCGGCCAAAAAACACAGCATTCCAAGAAAAACACTTGCTACCCACAGTAAAATTTGGTGGAGGTTCCAATGCTGGCACCGGGAATCTTGTTAAAGTTGAGGGACGCATGGATTCCTCTCAGTATCAGCATATTCTTGACAATAATGTTCATGAATCAGTGACAAAGTTGAAGTTACGCAGGGGATGGATCTTTCAGCAAGACAATGATCCAAAACACCGCTCCAAATCTACTCAGGCATTCATGCAGAGGAACAATTAAACTGTTCTGGAATGGCCATCCCAGTCCCCAGACCTGAATATCATTGAACATCTGTGGGATCATTTAACCCCTTCCTGACCTTTGACGCCACGTAGGCGTCATGAAAGTCGGTGCCAATCCGACCTGTGACGCCTATGTGGCGTCATGGAAAGATCGCGTCCCTGCAGATCGGGTGAAAGGGTTAACTCCCATTTCACCCGATCTGCAGGGACAGGGGGAGTGGTAGTTTAGCCCAGGGGGGGGTGGCTTCACCCCCCCGTGGCTACGATCGCTCTGATTGGCTGTTGAAAGTGAAACTGCCAATCAGAGCGATTTGTAATATTTCACCTATTATAACTGGTGAAATATTACAATCCAGCCATGGCCGATGCTGCAATATCATCGGCCATGGCTGGAAACCCCCACCCCACCCCACCCCACCGATCGCCCCCCCAGCCCTCCGATCTGGCCGGTACACTGCTCCGGCTCCCCTCCGTCCTGTGCTCCGCTCCCCGTGTGCTCTTGTCCGCTCCCCCCGTGCTCCAATCACCCCCCTGTGCTCCAATCACCCCCCCTGCACTCCGATCCATCCACCCCGTGCTCCGTTCCACCCCCCCGTGCTCCGTTCCACCCCCCCGTGCTCCGTTCCACCCCTCCCGCGCTCCGATCCACCCACCCATGCTCCGATCCCCCCCCCCGTGCTCCACCCCAACCCATCATACTTACCGATCCTGCCGGGGTCCGTCCGTCTTCTCCCTGGGTGCCGCCATCTTTCAAAATGGCGGGCGCATACGCAGTGCGCCCGCCGAATCTGCCGGCCGGCAGATTCGTTCCAAAGTGCATTTTGATCACTGAGATAGATTATATCTCAGTGATCAAAATAAAAAAAATAATAAATGACCCCCCCCCCCTTTGTCACCCCCATAGGTAGGGACAATAAAAAAATAAAGAATTTTTTTTTCCACTAATGTTAGAATAGGGTTAGGGTTAGGGTTAGGGGTAGGGGTAGGGTTAGAGGTAGGGTTAGGGCTAGGGTTAGGGCTAGGGTTAGGGTTAGGGCTAGGGTTAGGGTTAGGGCTAGGGTTAGGGTTTCGGTATGTGCACACATATTCTGGTCCTCTGCGGATTTTTCCGCTGCGGATTTGATAAATCCGCAGTGCTAAACCGCTGCGGATTTATGGCAGATTTACAGCATTTTTTCTGCGCATTTCACTGCGGTTTTACAACTGCGATTTTCTATTGGAGCAGTTGTAAAACCACTGCGGAATCCGCACAAAGAAGTGACATGCTGCAGAATGTAAACTGCTGCGTTTCCGTGCAGTTTTTCTGCAGCATGTGTACAGCGATTTTTGTTTCCCATAGGTTTACATTGAACTGTAAACTCATGGGAAACTGCTGCGGATCCGCAGCGTTTTCCGCAGCGTGTGCACATACCTTTAGAATTAGGCTATGTGCACACGGTGCGGATTTGGCTGCGGATCCGCAGTGGATTGGCCGCTGCGGATTCACAGCAGTATTCCATCAGGTTTACAGTACCATGTAAACTTATGGAAAACCAAATCCGCTGTGCCCATGGTGCGGAAAATACAGCGCGGAAACGCTGCGTTGTATTTTCCACAGCATGTCAATTCTTTGTGCGGATTCCGCAGCGTTTTACACCTGTTGCTCAATAGGAATCCGCAGGTGAAATCCGCACAAAAAACACTGGAAATCCGCGGAAAATCCGCAGGTAAAATGCAGTGCCTTTTACCCGCGGATTTTTCAAAAATGATGCTGAAAAATCTCACACGAATCCGCAACGTGTGCACATAGCCTTAGGGTTAGGGTTGGAATTAGGGTTGTGGTTAGGGGTGTGTTGGGGTTAGGGTTGTGATATGGCTACAGTTGAGATTAGGGTTACGGGTGTGTTGGGGTTAGTGGTGGAGTTAGAATTGAGGGATTACCACTGTTTAGGCACATAATAATAATAATAATCTTTATTTTTATATAGCGCTAACATATTCCGCAGCGCTTTACAGGTTGCACACATTATCATCACTGTCCCCGATTGGGCTCACAATCTAAATTCCCTATCAGTATGTCTTTGGAATGTGGGAGGAAACCGGAGTGCCCGGAGGAAACCCACGCAAACACGGAGAGAACATACAAACTCTTTGCAGATGTTGTCCTGGGTGGGATTAGAACCCAGGACCCCAGCGCTGCAAGGCTGTAGTGCTAACCACTGCGCCACCGTGCTGCCCGTCATCAGGGGTCTCCAAACGCAACATGGCGCCACCATTGATTCCAGCCAATCTCGTATTCAAAAAGTCAAATGGTGCTCCCTCCCTTCCGAGCCCCGACGTGCACACCAAACAGTGGTTTACCCCCACATGTGGGGTACTAGCATACTCAGGACAAACTGCGCAACAATTACCGGGGTCCAATTTCTCCTGTTACCCTTGTGAAAATAAAAAAAATGCTTGCTAAAACATCATTTTTGAGGAAAGAAAAATGATTTTTTATTTTCACAGCTCTTCGTTGTAAACGTCTGTGAAGCACTTGGGGGTTCAAAGTGCTCACCACATATCTAGATGAGTTCCTTGGGGGGTCTAGTTTCTAAAATGGGGTCACTTGTGGGGGGTTTCTACTGTTTAGGCACACTAGGGGCTCTGCAAACGCAATGTGGAGCCCGCAGACCATTCCATCAAAGTCTGCATTTCAAAAGTCACTACTTCCCTTCTGAGCCCCGACGTGTGCCCAAACAGTGGTTTACCCCCACATATGGGGTATCAGCGTACTCAGGAGATACTGGACAACAAATATTGGGGTCAAATTTCTCCTGTTACCCTTGGGAAAATTAAAACATTCTGGGCTAAATAATTATTTTTGAGGAAAGAAAATGTATTTATTATTTTCACGGCTCTGCATTATAAACTTCTGTGAAGCACTTGGGGGTTCAAAGTGCTCACCACACATCTAGATAAGTTCCTTTCGGGGTCTAGTTTCCAAAATGGGGTCACTTGTGGGGGGTTTCTACTGTTAAGCCACATCAGGGGCTCTGCAAACGCAACATGACGCCGACAGAGCATTCCATCAAAGTCTGCATTTCAAAACGTCACTACTTCACTTCCGAGCCCCGGCATGTGCCCAAACAGTGGTTTACCCCTACATATGGGGTATCAGCGTACTCAGGAGAAACTGGACAACAACTTTTGGGGTCAAATTTCTCCTGTTACCCTTGGGAAAATAAAAAATTGCAGGCTTAAAGATCATTTTTGAGAAAATATTTTTTTTTTTTTCATGGCTCTGCGTTATAAACTTCTGTGAAGCACTTGGGGGTTCAAAGTGCTCACCACACATCTAGATAAGTTCCTTTGGGGGTCTAGTTTCCAAAATGGGGTCATTTCTGGGGGATCTCCAATGTTTAGGCACACATTGGCTCTCCAAACGTGACATGGTGTCCGCTAATGATTGGAGCTAATTTTCCATTTAAATTGCCAAATGGCGTGCCTTCCCTTCCGAGCCCTGCCGTGCGCCCAAACAGTGGTTTACCCCCACATATGGGGTATCAGCGTACTCAGGACAAACTGGACAACAACATTTGGGGTCCAATATCTCCTATAACCCTTGGCAAAATAGGAAATTCCAGGCTAAAAAATCATTTTTGAGGAAAGAAAAATTATTTTTTATTTTCATGGCTCTGCGTTATAAACTTCTGTGAAGCACCTGGGGGTTTAAAGTGCTCAATATGCATCTAGATAAGTTCCTTGGGGGGTCTAGTTTCCAAAATGGGGTCACTTGTGGGGGAGCTCCGCACACAGGGGCTCTCCAAACGCGACATGGTGTCCGCTAACAATTGGAGCTAATTTTCCATTCAAAAAGTCAAATGGCGCGCCTTCCCTTCCGAGCCCTGCCGAGTGCCCAAACAGTGGTTTACCCCCACATATGAGGTATCGGCGTACTCAGGAGAAATTGCCCAACAAATTTTATGATCCATTTTATCCTATTGCCCATGAGAAAATGAAAAAATTGAGGCGAAAAGAATTTTTTTGTGAAAAAAAAGTACTTTTTCTATTTTACAGATCAATTTGTGAAGCACCTGGGGGTTCAAAGTGCTCACTATGCATCTAGATAAGTTCCTTGGGGCGTCTAGTTTCCAAAATGGGGTCACTTGTGGGGGAGCTCCAACTTTTAGGCACACGGGGGCTCGCCAAACGTGACATGGTGTCCGCTAAAGAGTGCAGCCAATTTTTCATTCAAAAAGTCAAATGGCGCTCCTTCCCTTCCAAACCCTGCCGTGCGCCCAAACAGTGGTTTACCCCCACATATGAGGTATCAGCGTACTCAGGACAAATTGGAAAACAACTTTCGTGGTTCAGTTTCTCCTTTTACCATTGGGAAAATAAAAAAATTGTTGCTAAAAGATAATTTTTGTGACTAAAAAGTTAAATGTTCATTTTTTCCTTCCATGTTGCTTCTGCTGCTGTGAAGCACCTGAAGGGTTAATAAACTTCTGGAATGTGGTTTTGTGCACCTTGAGGGGTGCAGTTTTTAGAATGGTGTCACTTTTGGGTATTTTGAGCCATATAGACCCCTCAAACTGACTTCAAATGTGAGGTGGTCCCTAAAAAAAAGGTTTTGTAAATTTCGTTGTAAAAATGAGAAATCGCTGGTCAAATTTTAACCCTTATAACTTCCTAGCAAAAAAAAATTTTGTTTCCAAAATTATGCTGATGTAAAGTAGACCTGTGGGAAATGTTATTTTTTAACTATTTTGTGTCACATAACTCTCTGGTTTAACAGAATAAAAATTCAAAATGTGAAAATTGCGAAATTTTCAAAATTTTCGCCAAATTTCCGTTTTTATCACAAATAAACGCAGAATTTATTGACCTAAATTTACCACTAACATGAAGCCCAATATGTCACGAAAAAACAATCTCAGAACCGCTAGGATCCGTTGAAGCGTTCCTGAGTTATTACCTCATAAAGGGACACTGGTCAGAATTGCAAAAAATGGCAAGGTCTTTAAGGTCAAAATAGGCTGGGTCATGAAGGGGTTAAAGAGGGCTGTCCATGCTCGGCGACAATCAAACTTAACTGAACTGGAATTGTTTTGTAAAGAGGAATGGTCAAAAATACCTTCATCCAGGATCCAGAAACTCATTAAAAGCTACAGGAAGCGACTAGAGGCTGTTATTTTTGCAAAAGGAGGATCTACTAAATATTAATGTCACTTTTCTGGTGGGGTGCCCATACTTATGCACCTGTCAAATTTTGTTTGAATGCAGATTGCACATTTTCTGTTAGTACAATAAACCTCATTTCAAGGCAGAAACATTACTGTGTCCAACAGTTATTAGATATATGAAACTGAAATAGCTGTTGCAAAAAAAACAATTTTTATAAAACATTAAGCTTAAGATTAATAGGGGTGCCCAAACTTTTTCATATAACTGTATGTGCCACAGCTATGTGCTCCAATTTGATCTCTGTGCCCCCATGTGATCTCTGTGCCCCCCAACTATATGCCCCCTGTGATCTTTGTGCCTCCCAGCTATATGCCCTCTGACCTCTGTGATCTCTGTGCCTCCCAGCTATGTGCCCCTCATGATCTGTGGCCCAAGCTATGTGTACCTTCTGTGATCTCTGTAGCCCCAGATATGTGCCCCCCTTTGATCTCTGTGCCACATAGCTATATGTCCCCCTGTGATCCCTGTGCCTCCCAGCTATGTGCCCCGCTGTGATCTCTGTTCACCATGTGTTCTCTTTGCCCCCCAGCTATAAGCCCACTGTGATTTCTGTGCCCTCCAGCTATGTGTCCCCAGCTATGTGCACCCCTGTGACCTTGTGATCCCTGTGCCCCCCTGCCATGTACCCCCTATGATATTTGTGCTCCCATGTGATCTATGTGCCCCCTGTGATCTCTGGCCTCTTCAGCTATGTGCCTCCCATCTGTATGCGCCCCATGATCTTTGTGCCCTCCTGTGATCTTTGTGCCTCCTCCTGTGATCTTTGTGCCCCCCTGTGACTTCTGTGCCCCCTGTGATCTTTGTGCCACCTCCCAGTGATCTCTGTGCCCTCTGCTATGTGCCCCCTGTGATCTTTGTGCCCACCTTGTGATCTTTGTGCCCCCATGTGATCTTTGTGCCCCCCTGTGATCTTTGTGCTTCCTGTGATCCTCGTGCCCCCCTGTGATCCTCGTGCCCCCCAGTGATCTGTGTCCACCCAGTGATCTGTGCCTTCCCAGCTATGCCTGTACCCCTCAGTGCTTTATATCCCCCTTCCCCCAGTGCTGCATATCCCTCCAGGGCTGTATGTGACCCTACCAGTGATGTATATTCCCCCCAGGGACATATATACCCCCAGTGCTGTCTGTGCTTCCTAGTGATGAAAATAGCCCCTCAGTGATGTCTATTCTCCCCAGTCTCCCCGGTGATTAATATGTCCCATCATCTGTGATGTCTATGCCCCTCCAGCCCCTCCTGTATTTTATGACCCCAGAGTCTCTTGTGATGCATATATAGCAGTGTCAATGTTTAATATGTTTTGTATGTACAGCAGTCCCAGCGTCTCCTATGTGATGTATAGACAGCAGTCAGTGTCTCCTATGTGATGCTTATACAGCAGTCCCATTGTCTCCTATGTGATGTATAGACAGCAGTCAGTGTCTCCTATGTGATGCTTATACAGCAGTCCCAATGTCTCCTATGTGGTGTATATACAGCTGTCTCAGCGTCTCCTATGTGATGTATATGCAGTAGCCCCAGCTTGTCCTATGTGATGTATATGATTTACAAAACTTATGACAAATAGTTGACTGCTCTCCTGGCCGACAAAAACCTGGAAAAGCAGCTGTGAGAAGCAACATGATCAGTATCGCCTAACATCACAGCTGCACCTAAAGGTACCTTCACACTGAGCGACGCTGCAGCGATCCAGACAACGATCCGGATCGCTGCAGCGTCGCTGTTTGGTCGCTGGAGAGCTGTCACACAGACAGCTCTCCAGCGACCAACGATGCCGGTAACCAGGGTAAACATCGGGTTACTAAGCGCAGGGCCGCGCTTAGTAACCCGATGTTTACCCTGGTTACCAGCGTAAAAGTTAAAAAAAAAAAAAAAACACTTCATACTTACCTTCCGCTGTCTGTCCCTCGGCGCTCTGCTTCTCTGCCCTGTGTAAGCACAGCGGCCGGAAAGCAGAGCGGTGACGTCACGGATCGCTAGCGATATCGTTCAGTGTGAAGGTACCTTAAGAGAAGCAGCTCCAGCTGTCACCTTAAAGGTGAGTTACCATAATTAATTGTTTGATTAAGTATACCGAGGTGTTTTTCAAGGTGATCATTTTTGTGTGGCCCCCGAATGATGGTAGAAATTTCCAAATGGCCCCCGGCTGGAAAAAGGTTCCCCACTCCTGCCTTAGAAGGACTGTTAGTATGGTGATTCAGCATCAGCACCGGTATCAACACTACAGGACTCTGATTCATTAAATTGTGCACACACAGGCCTGGACAAGCACTTTCTCCCTCCAATAAGAACTGTCCCTGAGCTGTGCAATGGCATCAGTGTAGCAAGCGTGACGGCGCGGGTCCTTTTATAACCACTGATGTCATACCGCCAGCCAGTCATAGTAATGCCACTACCAAGATGGCTACAGCATTACAGTGACTCACAGACAATTCCGTCATGCTTCTCTGATGTTTAACAGGCATCAAACATGTAGAGCAGAGATTAAATTGTCAAATTCGAGCAATGGCTAATGCTTGTTGAGCACCCAGGTACTCGAGTGATACCCAAGTATCACTGAGCATGTTCGCTCATCCCGTCACCCCCTTACATAGGCACACTGTGCGGCTCAGAAGGGAGGAGGGCATTTGGATTTAGGAGCGCAGAATTTGCTGGATTTCTTTTGGGGGTGAGGAGCCATAGCGCTTTTCCAGAGCCTTTATGCTACCAGTAACGTAGAAGCCCCCTATATTTCTGTTAAAGGGAACCTGTCACCCCCAAAATCGAAGATAAGCTAAGCCCACCAGCATCAGGGGCTTATCTACAGCATTCTGGAATGCTGTAGATAAGCCCCCAATGTATCCTGAAAGATGAGAAACGTTATAAACTTCTGTGAATCACCTGGGGGTTTAAAGTGCTGACCACACATCTAGATAAAAAAATCATTGAGTTTCCAAAATGAGGTAACTTGTGGGGGATTTAAACTGCCTAGGCAGATAAGGGGCTCTCCAAATTCGACATGATATCCGATAACGGTTTCAGCCAATTTTGCATTAAATAAGTCAACATGAGCTTGTTTCCTTCCTTCTTTTGTATCAGTGTACTTAGGAGAAATTGCACAACAAATTGTATGGTGCATTTTCTCACGTCGATCTTTTGAAAATGCTAAATTTGGGGTTAAAAGGACATTTTTGTGGGAAAAATATGAATTTTTTTTAATTTTCATGGCTCTACGTTATAAACCTCTGAGAAGCACCTAGGGGTTCAAGCTGCTCAGCACTCATCTAGATATATTCATTGAGGGATCTAGTTTCCAAAATGGGGTCAATTATGGGAGGTTTCCACTGATTAAATACATCAGGGGCTCTTCAAAGGTGACATGGGGTCTGCTGATGATTCCAGTTATTTTTGCATTCAAAAAGTCAAACTGTGCTCCATCTCTTCCAAGCCCTGCTGTGCGCCTGAACAGTAGTTTTCTCCCACATATGGAGTATTGGCATACTCAGGAGAAATTGCACAAAAAAAAATTGGAACTAAATTAAAATGTTTATAAAAAAAAAGGAAAATGTTCATTTTGTTCCTTCTACATTGCATTAATTATTGTGAAGCACCTGAAGAGTTAATACACCTGTTGAATGTGGTTTTGAGGAGATTAAGGGGTGCAGTTTTTACAATGGTGTCAATTTGGGGTATTTTCTGTCAAAGAGGCCTAAAGTCACTTCAAATGTAATGTGGTCCCTAAAAATATGGTTTTTAAATTTTATTGGATAAATGAGAAATTGCTGATAAACCTTTAACCCTTCTAACTTCCTAACAAAAAATGTGTAAAAATTCATGGAGATGTAAAGTAGACATGTGGGAAATGTTATTTGTTAACTACTCTGTGTGACATAACTCTAGTTTAATGGCATAAGAATTAAAAGTTGGAAAATTGTTAAATTTTTCACATTTTCCCCAAATAAATGCAAGTCATATTGAACAAGTTTTTCCACTATCACAAAGTACAATATGTCATGAAAAAAACATTCTTAGAATCAGTGGGATCCATTGAATCGTTCCAGAGCTATTACCCCATAAATTGACACTGGTCAGAATTATAAGATTTTGCCTGGTCATGAAGGTAAAAACTGGGTAGGGGGGAGAAGGGGTTAAGGACATGTCATAGATGTGCACAAGTTTTGTTGGCAAGGCTCCGCTCAGTTGTACTGCAATATTGTCACAAGATGGGATGAATGGAGCCATGACATCGTTACTGACCTTGAAGAATCACATTGACCATTGGTTTTCCAAAATTAGTAAACTATTGCAACTAGAATAATGACTGTACAAAATATATTTACGGCAATGCAGGAAGTTCAATAATAACCTGATTCAGATGTGTATAACAATGGAAGCTTGACTGGCCTAGCACAAAATAGAGCTCTGAGCAGATGGACCTGACCCCTGTCAACACAATAGCTGAGTATAATGGGGTTATTCAATTTGGAAAAATGAAAGCTTAGGCGCGATTTTAGTACAAAGTACAAATATATCAGGGGACAGCACAGAGATCTTTCCAATGATGTTTTTACACTTAGGCCTGTGACAGTGACAAGAGGGCATCTAGAGGAAAAAAGTTTTAATCATAATAACAGAAGGTGATTCTTGACTGTGAGAGCAGTGATATTACGGATTCTTTACTGTAAGAGCAGTGATAGTACGGATTCTATACTGTAAGAGCAGTGATATTACGGATTCTTTACTGTAAGAGCAGTAATATTATGGATTCTTTACTGTAAGAGCAGTGATATCACAGATTCTTTACTGTAAGAGCAGTAATACTATGGATTCTTTACTGTAAGAGCAGTGATATTACAGATTCTTTACTGTAAGAGCTGTGATATTGCTGATTCAGTAAGAGCAGTAATATGGATTCTTTACTGTAAGAGCAGTTATATTATGGATTCTTTACTGTAAGAGCAGTGATATTATGGATTCTTTACTGTAAGAGCAGTAATATTATAGATTTGTTACTGTAAGAACAGTGATATTACTGATTCTTTACTGTAAGAACAGTGATATTACTGATTCTTTACTGTAAGAGCAGTGATATTACAGATTCTTTACTGTAAGAGCTGTGATATTGCTGATTCAGTAAGAGCAGTAATATGGATTCTTTACTGTAAGAGCAGTAATATTATGGATTCTTTACTGTAAGAGCTGTGATATTACGGATTCTTTTCTGTAAGAGAAGTGATATTACTGATTCTTTACTGTAAGAGCAGTAATATTGAGGATTCTTTACTGTAAGAGCAGTGATATTACGGATGCTTTACGGTAAGAACAGTGATATTACTGATTCTTTACTGTAAGAGCAGTGATATTATTGATTTTTTGCTGTAAGAGCAGTGAAAATAAGGAGCTCTCTTCCACATAATTTTGTAATCCTGATTCACTACAAAAGTACAAGGAGGGATTTTTGATGCCTTTCTTGAAAAATGTAATATTACCATGTAATGAGCACAAGATTCTGTGATGTGGCATTGATCCATGGAACTTGTCTAATTGCCGTATAGAGTCGGGAATTTTTTTTCCCCCTAATATGAGACAATTAGCATCTGCCATATGGAGTTTTTAACTTCCTCTGGAACAACATGTTAAACTACAGGTTGAAGTCGATGTCTACCTTCAACCTTAATAATCTTGAAACTATATTTTTAGGCATCTTATGAAACCATTTTGTCAAGGGCTCCTAATATTGTTGTGTCTGCCAAATTGTGGTGTCTCTTTCTCATTGTGGATGATGATACTTGGAAGAAGCATGGTGTTGTGTTCTGTGCAAGAAGACTGTAAAAGACTCTAGGATGACACAGATATCAGCTTCACACCTGGTGTGTCTTATTGTACATTAAAAAGAAGCCTGTGTGAGCCCAGAAACGCATTGTATTAGACATTCTACAAAAACATTGACCGTCTACCGCTGTTATCTGCACCATTTTAGTGCCTTTTAGTAAAAAATATAAATAAATAAAAATTGCAAAAATAAAAAATAAGGAAATAAAAAAAAGAGATACTACCAGTCTAAATCACGGTTTCTACTCACAATATAAAAATTATATATATATATATATATATATATGGAAATGGGAACATAATTTAAAATGTTTTCACTCAAAAAAATATCAAAAATATATTTTTTTACATTTTCCACTGAAAAGCAAAAAAGAACACAGGAATCTATAAATCGAATAAAAATTAAGCCCCATGAGTCGATAAAAAAGAGGCAAAAGTAATTTTAATATCCAAACGAGAAAAAAATTGTAGAGCCATTAAAAGCGCTTGGTACTGGTACCTCACCCTTTGGGAGGAGCTCAGCTGACCTCTATCACTGGGGTCTCATCTTATCTATTCCTTTTTAATTGCAACTTTCCTTATACATTAAAGTCACCTGTGCCTACCGGATCTTGGCCAGGAAAGCAAATTTCCATTTCAGCCGCCAACAAGAACAGATACTATATCTAAGAATAAGACACCAGTAACATGAATATCTATAGAATTTTTGGGACTGGTGTTTGCATGGAATACAGTATATACAGTACATATGGAGCGCCCCCAGACACAGGGCCGCGGTTACTCGGTACCGGTCCTCTCTGTCTCGGTGCTGGGGTTGTCACAGTGGCTGGACCCGGTCCGTGACCCTGCTAAGGGGCGTCCAATGAAAGGGGTGATGATAGTTTGTCAAGGGTTCGTGACGCCACCTGTGGTATTCGGTCAGGGTGACCGACGCCGCTTAGGGGTCTGCTGGGGTGATGGAATGGCAGCTAGATGGTATACCTTCCCACAGGTGAGGTGTATCCCCAGGGCTTCCCAGTAGTGTAGGTGGCAATGGTGTGAGGCACAGTTAATAACGAGGACACAGGGTTGCAGTCTCTTTACCTTTTACTGAAGACTTCGGGATCCTCAATCCAGAGCACTGTTAACAGGGTTGTCTGAGACCGGCCAGTCCGAAGGCACATCCAGAGTTCCCTTTGCAGGCGGAAATCAGTGCCTACAGTTAGGTCCATATATATTTGGACAGAGACAACATTTTTCTAATTTTGGTTATACACATTACCACAATGAATTTTAAACAAAACAATTCAGATGCAGTTGAAGTTCAGACTTTCAGCTTTCATTTGAGGGTATCCAAATTAAAATTGGATGAAGGGTTTAGGAGTTTCAGCTCCTTAACATGTGCCACCTTGTTTTTAAAGGGACCAAAAGTAATTGGACAGATTCAATAATTTTAAATAAAATGTTCATTTTTAGTACTTGGGTTGAAAACCCTTTTTTGGCAATGACTGCCTGAAGTGTTGAACTCATGGACATCACCAGACGCTGTGTTTCCTCCTTTTTGATGCTCTGCCAGGCCATCACTTCGATGGTTTTCAGTTGCTGTTTGTTTGTGGGCCTTTCTGTCTGAAGTTTAGTCTTTAACAAGTGAAATGCATGCTCACTTGGGTTGACATCAGGTGACTGACTTGGCCATTCAAGAATATTCCACTTCTTTGCTTTAATAAAATCCTGGGTTGCTTTGGCTTTATGTTTTGGGTCATTGTCCATCTGTAGTATGAAACGACGACCAATCAGTTTGGCTGCATTTGGCTGGATCTGAGCACACAGTATGGCTCTGAATACCTCAGAATTCATTCGGCTGCTTCTGTCCTGTGTCACATCATCAATAAACACAAGTGACCCAGTGCCACTGGCAGCCATGCATGCCCAAGCCATCACACTGCCTCCGCCGTGGTTTACAGATGATGTGGTATGCTTTGGATCATGAGCTGTACCACGCCTTCGCCATACTTTTCTCTTTCCATCATTCTGGTAGAGGTTGATCTCGGTTTCAACTGTCCAAAGAATGTTCTTCCAGAACTGTGCTGGCTTTTTTAGATTTTTTTTAGCAAAGTCCAGTCTAGCCTTCTTATTCTTGATGCTTATGAGTGGCTTGCACCGTGCAGTGAACCCTCTGTATTTACTTTCATGCAGTCTTCTCTTTATGGTAGATTTAGATATCGATACGCCTACCTCCTGGAGAAAGTTGTTCACTTGGTTGGCTGTTGTGAAGGGGTTTCTCTTCACTATGGAGATTATTCTGCGATCATCCACCACTGTTGTCTTCCGTGGGCGCCCATGTCTTTTTGCATTGATGAGTTCACCAGAGCTTTCTTTCTTTCTCAGGATGTACCAAACTGTAGATTTTGCCACTCCTAATATTGCAGCAATTTCTCGGATGGGTTTTTTCTGTTTTCGCAGTTTAAGGATGGCTTGTTTCACCTGCATGGAGAGCTCCTTTGGGCACATGGTTACTTCACTGCAAAACCTTCCAAATGCATGCACCACACCTCAAATCAACTCCAGGCCTTTTATCTGCTTAATTGAGAATGACATAACGAAGGGATTGCCCACACCTGTCCATGAAATAGCCTTGGAGTCAATTGTCCAATAACTTTTGGCCCCTTTAAAAACAGGGTGGCACATGTTAAGGAGCTGAAACTCCTAAACCCTTCATCCAATTTTAATGTGAATACCCTCAAATGAAAGCTGAAAGTCTGAACTTCAAATGCATCTGAATTGTTTTGTTTAAAATTCATTGTGGTAATGTCTGTAACCAAAATTAGAAAAATGTTGTCTCTGTCCAAATATATATGGACCTAACTGTACCACTAGCGCCTGTGTGTTGTAGTTCTTCCCTGCTGAGCATCCGGGATAGCTCTCACAACTCACGTGTTCGTTCTTTCTCTCTCTCTCCGTCCCCCAAGTTTATCTGGATAGGACGCACCCGTTTGACGGGAAGGCTCGGAGCTATTCTGGGACCCTAGAGATGCCCCTCTCCACGCTTGCCCCCTATGTCTTCTTAGGTGATGTATGGTAGACAGCCAACCTATATTCAACTGTCCTATGGTATTTGAAGTAATGCTTGAAGTCAGTTACTCCCTCGGTGTTCCGGTCACCGGCTACGCGCCTCAGTAGGATGTTGCCGTTCTCGGGGCACGACTCCTACTGGCTCTCCTTTGTGCTTTGATCTCGTTTCTCACTTTTCCACAATATCCTTCTCTTCGTGTCCTTTTTTGGGATACCGCCGCAAGGTAGTGCAGGCGCGGTTCCGTCACTCTCTATCCTTTCTGCTAGGCCCCTGTCAGGAACCCACCCCTGACAGGTCCTCCCTGAAGCTCTCCCAGGCTGCGTTCTCTTCTAACTTCCTATCCGACCCCCAGTTTTACCAGTGTGAGGAGTGGCCTAATACATAGTACCTTTTGCTCCCCCTGGTGGCCGGAGTGTGAAGTGTAATGTGTGCTTGTGATACCTGGTCAGGTGAACTCTTTTAGTGCAATCAGACATAACATCACTCCCCTTAGTGGCAGAGCGACATTACTGCAACGAACAGGACTCTGGGGCACTGCACTCCCCCCCGGTTAAATCCAGTACTCCCAGACTGGGAAAAGAAGAACAACAATACATGTTATAAAAAGACATACAAAATTTTGAAATGCTATGAACAATGTAAACATTATAATGCTTCCCTTTATGGTAGGTGAGGTCACTTGAACGTTACAAACGGAAACATGTTTAAATATTTTAAATAACATTCTATTCTATGAACTATAAATAATTCCTATTACCCAGCCGGGTATTCTACTAAGTGCAAATCTTTGAACAATTATTTAACTTATCCTTTAAGGGCGTATAAGCTGAACCCACTAAAGGCTTACTATAAAACATTACAGTACAAATCTAACGTTTTCTTTATCTCTTCTAACTTCACACAGATGCAGGACCGCCTGGCTATTCGTCCGGGCCTACTGCCTCTCTTCTTCTTGGTTCACAGCAACCAACTCTCTATGGTTCTCAGACTCACTAACCCCTATGGGTTCAATTTCTAGCTCTCTAGCTACATGGCATCTACTATGCAAACATTATCACTATCTTACTACTTAAGGCATCATTATCAAAAAGCAACAAATAACATTCCCTTTAAGAGGGGAAAATCAGTCTTCTCTGAGGTAGTGCAACAATCATCAAGTCACTAAGGAACTACAAGACTCAAGAAACTTCCACGTCGTCATCAGGAATCATTTCTACGCAAAGTCTTCTTTCCTTGTAAAACCAGTAGGGAGCACCTTTAAGAAGGTGCAAACTATTTACAAAACCAGTTCGGGAATCATTCACCGTCCATGATTCGGTAGTCTCTTGATAACCACACATCTTTAGAAACAATAGGGATCCCGGGTAAACTAAGGGATCCCTTTAAGAGTTAACCCTTAAACCGGTCTAAGCAAAAGAGCAGGAAACAGTTAACTATTTACATCTGTCAGGGTTTCGAGGTTTATTCTCATAGTAAGTGACAAGACATCAGCCGGTAGTGAACACTTCCTGGCTGGGGACGGTTTGGCTCTGTGCTCTCATCCGTTACTGCATTGACATCTCTGGTTTGTCTCTCAGGCATAATCAAGTCATTAGTAATCTGGGTACGGTCAGCAGTGCCAGTGGCAGACTCCGTAAGCAGAACTCCACACACAGAAGTAGTAGTAGTGGGTTCCGTAGGTTCAGGGGTCGGCGGAGTGTCAGCACTAGTTTCGGTCGCGGCGGTAGATGGCGCTACCACTGGCTTACATCGTTTGACTCTTTTGACATACCAACCCCGCTCACTCCAATGGCGGGTGTAGGTCACATGGTACCCCCTGTACAAGTTTCGGGTAGGAGGTACGCTGTGGGACTGGGCTTCCATGTTACAGCTAGTCACAAAGACTTCAGTCGGCAGCCCTGGCTCCAGTATAAAGCCACAACCCCTTCTCAGGTGAAAGGCTAATACTATCCCTTGTTTCACTGCTCTCTCAGGGCAGCTGTTGCAGGGGAACGTTTACACCTCTGGTCGGGCGGTCTGCGCTTGCACCTCTGGTCGGGCGGTCTGTTCGGCTCGTTCCCGGACTTTCCATTATGAAATTAAGCATCGTCTATACTGTTCCCAGGTGAGCTCGATGACGTAAGAGCCCTCCTGTCTGGCTGGATCCTCGGAGCATCCCATTCAAACATCATCACCCTCGGGACTCATGTCTAATGGTTCGCCCATAGATGTCGGTAGCGGGGGCAATATCCCCTTCATGGCATAAAAGGCCGCCACCATGATCTCGGCAGCGGGAGACTGGTTATAGACGGGATGGGGAGCGGTCACTGGATTTGGATCGGTCAGTGGGGCAGGGTCGTTTTTGGTACCTGCGTCTGATGTGATCCCACTGATGGCGATCTGCTCCACTGATGAGGACACTGGAGTCTGCTGCGGCTCTAACCACGGCACTCCCTGTGCGACCTTCTGGCAGAGCTTCGACTTCCATTTCTTCACTGTTGTTGGTTCTGCGCCCGGGAGTGGACAGCTCAAGGCCTCCTCCAGCGGCTCCAAGAAGTCCGGTTCATCCAGTGGCGGTAAGCCCTGGTTTGGCTCCGATGGGCTGCGGTGGTCCGGGATCACCTCATTGTCGTTAAGGTACCCGCTGGTCATCATCTCTGCTCCTTGATCTGCGGTGGCACTCACACGCTGCTTCTCCATTTTCTGGGGTTGGAGCTCCTCCGTGCCTGAGCTCGTCATCCTGTAGCTGTAGTCGGAGGGGGCGGTCGCTACTTTTGGCGCTGCTTTCACGATCTCCTCCCATGGCACACCCTCCTTCTTCTCCTGCTCTCCTTGTGGCACGGCAATGGCGGCGGTTTTGGCGGGAATTTTGGCGGCAGTTAGCAATACACAGTCTTCGCAATAAATCAGAGTTCAAGCACAATTCAATCACAGTTCCAAGGCACACATGAACTGATTCTCCAGGCTTAAGTACGATCCTGTTCGTGACACCAAGTTGGAGCACGCCCAGACACAGGGCCGTGGTTACTCAGTACCGGTCCTCTCTGTCTCGGTGCTGGGGTTGTCACGGTGGCTGGACCCGGTCCGTGACCCGGCTAAGGGGCGTCCAATGAAAGGGGTGATGATAGTTTGTCAAGGGTTCGTGACGCCACCTGTGGTATTCGGTCAGGGTGACCGACGCTGCTTAGGGGTCCGCTGGGGTGATGGAATGGCAGCTAGATGGTATACCTTCCCACAGGTGAGGTGTGTCCCCAGGTCTTCCCAGTAGTGTAGGTGGCGATGGTGTGAGGCGCAGTTAATAACGAGGACACAGGGTTGCAGTCTCTTTACCTTTTACTGAAGACTTCGGGATCCTCAATCCAGAGCACTGTTAACAGGGCTGTCTGAGACTGGCCGGTCCGAAGGCACATCCAGAGTTCCCTTTGCAGGTGGAAATCAGTGCCTACCACTAGCGCCTGTGTGTTGTAGTTCTTCCCTGCTGAGCATTCGGGATAGTCCTCACAACTCTCGTGTTTGTTCTTTCTCTCTCTCTCTCTCCGTCCCCCAAGTTTATCTGGATAGGACGCACCCGTTTGACGGGAAGGCTCAGAGCTATTCTGGGACCCTAGAGATGCCCCTCTCCACGCTTGCCCCCTATGTCTTCTTAGGTGATGTATGGTAGACAGCCAACCTATAATCAACTGTCCTGCGGTATTTGAAGTAATGCTTGAAGTCAGTTAGTCCCTCGGTGTTCCGGTCACCGGCTACGCGCCTCAGTAGGATGTTGCCGTTCTCGGGGCACGACTCCTACTGGCTCTCCTTTGTGCTTTGATCTCGTTTCTCACTTTTCCACAATATCCTTCTCTTCATGTCCTTTCTTGGGATACTGCCGCAAGGTAGTGCAGGCGCGGTTCCGTCACTCTCTATCCTTTCTGCTAGGCCCCTGTCAGGAACCCACCCCTGACAGGTCCTCCCTGGAGCTCTTCCAGGCTGCGTTCTGTTCTAACTTCCTATCCGACCCCCAGTTTTACCAGTGTGAGGAGTGGCCTAATACATAGTGCCTTTTGCTCCCCCTGGTGGCCGGAGTGTGAAGTGTAATGTGTGCTTGTGATACCTGGTCAGGTGAACTCTTTTAGTGCAATCAGACATAACATCACTCCTCTTAGTGACAGAGCGACATTACTACAACGACCCGGACTCTGGGGCGCTGCACATAAACCTCACTATTAGACTTTGGTACAGAAAAAAATTGGTCCTGATTATTAAGAAAAAAGTTAAGAAAGTAATATAGATGCCAAAATATAGAGGTGCGTGTATCCTCTTTAATTCATTTAGTGACGAATCTCTCGATTCCGCCAACAAATTTGATGCAAATTTTTCCATTATTTAAAAGTGCCCTGAGGCCCGAAAAGAAGTTAATTTATCCTCTAACGTCTCTCATGACCCCAAAGCATAAAAAAGCAGAGGGAAGAGAAGAGGTTAAACAATAATAAAAGTGAATACTCACCTGTCCTAGGCCAGCTCTCACCTGTCTTCCGCCACAGTTTCCCGCTCATGTCCTTGATGCCTCCCTTTGGTTATGGGTCTTCAGGCATTGAGTAGGCCTCCAGAGTTTTCGTGGGTTGCCCCACACGTCTTGGACTGTCTGGCATACCCCACAAGACTGCATACAGCGAAACACTTACTGATGTGGTTTGTTCCTCACGTGACAGTGTTAGGCATAGTTAGTACCAGATGATCCGAAGGTTGGAGCAAGCGAACGGAGGACCAAGATGGGAAGAGCGATGGAAGGACAGGTTGGGGCAATTTAGGACTAAAAACATATCTGTTATTTCTAACCACTTCTCAACCCTCAAAGAACCAACCCCTTTGCAACCCTTCTCAACCATCTAGCAAAATGGCAGCTGGAGCTATGGGAGCAATGATCTTGCATTTTGCTGGATTCATGCAAATCTAATTATCAACATTTTGGATTTGATTAATTATGAATCGATTTGCTTATCTCTACTTCAAGGGAATCTGACAATAGGTTTTTTCTTATGTAATCTGATAGCAACATGATGTAGTGGTCAAGAACCCGATTCTAGTGATATATCACTAAATTTACTGGGTGCAGCAGTTGTTATAGAATCATAGTTTTCTCTGCTGCAGATCTAGCAGAGCTCAGAATGCTGAGCTATGTCTAACCCCGCCCACACCCTTGATTGGCTGCTTTCTGTGTACAATGTGTATTGACTGGTCAGCAGTTTTGATGGGGCGTGGTTGGACCAGGAGGCAGGAGGCATCTAGTCCTGTGGTGATAATCACCTGCTGATAAAACACTGATTGTATTGAAACAAAAACATTGTCATGAGTGATACAGTTCTGGAATCAGGGTTTCTGCCCCTTCATCATAATTCTCTTATATTACATAATGAAAACCTTTAAAAGTAACCAATCCTATAATAGATGCTGTTCTAGTAGTTTAGATTTACCTGGATGTTTTATAATGGTAGTATTCAAAAAAAGATAGTTTACAGTCATCATTATAAGAAGCGTTATTTAAGGCTAATAGTGGTATAATCTTTTATTTAAAAAACACATTATTGTGTTAATCTATTCATGCAGAAAAATATTTTTAGAGGAAACAGCAAAATGCTATATGAAATTGAGCAAAATACGAGTGTCGCTCAAGGCCCGACCCGAAATTCTACGATTCAGCAGGAAGGCGGTGAACACAATAGCTGAGCATGAGAATTAAAATTGATTTGCCATCATGTAATATCACATTTGCAGACATCAAAAGGCCGCGCTTTGTTTACGGCTCCAAATCTTATTGTGTCTGCCAAGTGCTGGTCTAAAACCTGTCTCTGTTCCCCTCATTGTGGAATTCGCAGATAAAATTAATCTCTATTACTTCCTTAAAAAATAATAGTCTGTTCTGTGCCGCGCTGCGGAGAAGCGGAAGAGTCGGGATAATAAGAAATAATAAGGAGGCCGAGTCGGCTGCGAAGCGCGATAAACACATAATTACGGCTTTTCATATGTTGGAGTAGTCACACTGTAAAGCACAAGTGATATATATTCCACTTAAAGTGATAGGAATTGGTCAAAAAATCCAAAAGATGATAGAAAGTAAAGGGGTTCAACAACACCAAGAAGGTAAAGTCATGGAAGGATGGAAATCACAGGATGGATAGACATGGTAATGAGATGCAAATGATGAAAAAAATGGAAACACAATTAGCATAGCATCCTGATTTATTCTGTATGTGGAACCATTTCTCTAAACTGTTCCAGGAGCCACTTTTCAATGTGACAACACCAGGCCACACGATGCTGGTGCAGGCCACCATGTCAGGACCCTACATCTACTTGACATTGGTATTGTCGACTACCATGAATAAGTGCCTTCCCAAGGGGTCACCGACCCCCTTTCCTTCCCAACCTCCAAATAATGATTTGTCCAAGTGCATTCATCGTGGCAGAAAGTTCCTCAGGAGAACATTAATAACCACACTGATAATAGCCAAGATTGTAATTTGCATACTGTGAAAATGTCTATTCATCTTGCGATTTCCATCATTCCACAACTTTTTCTTCCTGGTGCTGAAACTTCAATGTTGAAGACTGTAATTTGTGTGCTTCCATTCACAAGACCCCATAATAAATGGCTGCAAACTCACTAAACGGCCAATCAACTAAAACCTTGGAGTGAACCATCAGAAAATGTTGTTTAACCCCTTTCTGACATTAGACGTACCAACCTGTCGAGGTGGGGTGGGCCCGTATGACCACCGATGGGATAGTACGTCATATGCGATCGGCGGCGCTCGCAGGGGGAGCGCAGCCGATCGCGGCCGGGTGTCAGCTCACTATCACAGCTGACATCCGGCACTATGTGCCAGGAGCGGTCATGGACCGCCCCTGGCACATTAACCCCCGAAACACTGCGATCAAACATGATCGCAGCGTACCAGCGGCATAGGGAAGCATTGCGCAGGGAGGGGGCTCCCTGCTTGCTTCCCTGAGACCACATCACATCGCGTTGCTCTGAGGGTCTCCTAACTCTTTCTCCCTGCAGGCCCCGGATCCACAATGGCCGCGGGGCTGCTTCCGGGTCCTGCAGGGAGGTGGCTTACAAGCGCCTGCTCAGAGCAGGCGCTGGTAAGCCAGGAGCACTGCCTGTCAGATAGCTGATCTGACACAGTGCTGTGCAAAGAGTCAGATCAGCGATCTGAACCTATAGCATGATGTCCCCCCCGGAACAATGTAAAAAAGTAAAATAAAAAAAAATATTTGTGTAAAAAAAAAAAAAAAAAAAAAAACCCTAAATAAAGATAAAGAAATGTATTAATTGGAACAATATTTTTTTTTTATCTAAATAAAAGAAGCAATAAAAGTACACATATTTAGTATTGCTGCGTCCGTAATGACCCAACCTATAAAACTGACGGAGTAGTTAACCCCTTCAGTGAACACTGTCACAAAAAAACGAGGCAAAAAACAAAGCTTTATTATTATACCGATGAACAAAAAGTGGAATAACACGCGATGAAAAAAAAGGATATAAATATCCATGGTACCACTGAAAATGTCATTTTCTCCCACAAAAAACGAGCTGCCATACAGCGTCATCAGCAAAAAAATAAAAAAGTTACAGTCCTCAGAATAAAGCGATGCAAAAATAATTATTTTTTATATAAAATAGTTTTTATCGTATAAAAATAGAAGCGCCAAAACATAAAAAATGATATAAATGAGGTATCGCTGCAATCGTACTGACCAGAAGAATAAAACTGCTTTATCAATTTTACCAAAATGCGGAACGGTATAAACTCCCCCCCAAAAGAAATTCATCAATAGCTGGTTTTTGGTAATTCGGAATAAAAAGCGATCAAAAATGTCACGTGTCCGAAAATGGTTCCAATAAAAACGTCAACTCGTCCCACAAAAAACAAGACCTCACATAACTCTGTGGACCAACTTTTATCATTAACTAAAGGAGATAAAAAGAGGAGAAGGAACTTAAGAGAGGGGGAATAAAAGGAGAGGGGAAAGTGAGGAAGAAAGGAGAAGGGGGGGATCGGTGACCCCCTGGGTCAGGTGTTTATTTATGGCGATATTGTAGAGTAGAATGTTGATTGTGTTCTGAATTGGGTCCAAGATCTCCAAATATTATGAAATTACCAGTAGTATGATTGGTTCTCGTGGCCAACTCCTCTATGTGGTATAACTGTTCGATCTTGGAATATATTTGTTGTGCAGTAGGTACTGTTTTAGAGTTCCAAAATGCCGGTAACAAGGAATAAAAAAGTCAACTCATCCCGCAACAAACAAGAACACACATGACTCTGTGGGCCAAAATATGGATAAATTATAGCTCTCAAAATGTGGAGACGCAAAAACTATTTTTTGCAATAAAAAGAGTCTTTTAGTGTGTGACGGCTGCCAATCATAAAAATCCGCTTAAAAACCCGCCATAAAAGTAAATCAAACCCCCCTTCATCACCCCCTTAGGGAAAAATAATTAAATTTAAAAAATGTGTTTATCTCCATATTCCCATTACGGCTAGGGTTAGGGTTGGGGCTAGTGTCAGGGTTGGGCCTAGGGTTAGGACTACAGTTAGGGTTGGGGCTAAAGTTAGGGTTAGGGTTTGGATTACATTTACAGTTGGGAATAGGGTTGGGATTAGGGTTATGGGTGTGTCAGGGTTAGGTGTGTGGTTAGGGTTACCGTTGGGATTAGGGTTAGGGGTGTGTTTGGATGAGGGTTTCAGTTAGAATTGGGGGGTTTCCACTGTTTAGGCACATCAGGGGCTCTCCAAACGCGACATGGCGTCTGATCTCAATTCCAGCCAATTCTGCGTTAAAAAAGTAACAGTGCTTCTTCCCTTCCAAGCTCTCCCGTGCGCCCAAACAGGGGTTTACCCCAACATATGGGGTATCAGCGTACTCAGGACACATTGGACAACAACTTCTGGGGTCCAATTTCTCCTGTTATCCTTGGAAAAATACAAAACTGGGGGCTAAAAAATAGTTTTTGCGGAAAAAAAGATTTTTTATTTTCACGGCTCTGCGTTATTAACTGTAGTGAAACATTTGGGGATTCAAAGTTCTCACAACACATCTAGGTAAGTTCCTTTGGGGGGTCTAGTTTCCAATATGGGGTCACATATGGGGGGTTTCTACTGTTTAGGTACATCAGGGGCTCTGCAAATGCAACATGACGCATGCAGAAAAATCCATCTAAGTCTGCATTCCAAACGGCACTCCTTCCCTTCCGAGCTGTGCCATGCACCCAAACGGTGGCTCCCCCCACATATGGGGTATCAGTGTACTGAGGACAAATTGTACAACAACCTTTGGGGTCCAATTTCTTCTCTTACCCTTAGGAAAATAAAAAATTGGGGGTGAAAAAATCATTTTTGGAGAAATATGATTTTTTTTTATTTATACGGCTCTGCATTAAAAACTTCTGTGAAGTACTTTTGGGTCAAAGTGCTCACCACACATCTAGATAAGTTCCTTAGGGGGTCTACTTTCCAAAATGGTGTCACTTGTGGGGGGTTTCAATGTTTAGGCACATCAGGGGCTTTCCAAACGCGACATGGCGTCACATCTCAATTCCAGTCAATTTTGCATTGAAAAGTCAAATGGCGCTCCTTCCCTTCCGAGCTCTGCTGTTCGCCCAAACAGTGGTTTACCCCCACATGTGGGGTATTGGCATACTCAGAACAAATTGCACAACAACTTTTGATGTCCAATTTCTTCTGTTACCCTTGGGAAAATAAAAAAATTGGGGGTGAAAAGATCATTTTTGTGAAAAAATATGATTTTTTATTTTTACGGCTCTGCATTATAAACTTCTGTGAAGCACTTGGTGGGTCAAAGTGCTCACCACACATCTAGATAAGTTCCTTAGGGGGTCTACTTTACAAAATGGTGTCAATTGTGGGGGATTTCAATGTTTAGGCACATGAAGGGCTCTCCAAACGCGACATGGCATCCTATCTCAATTCCAGCCAAGTTTGCATTGAAAAGTCAAATGGCACTCCTTCCATTCCGAGCTCTACTGTGCACCCAAACAGTGGTTTACCCCCATATATGGGGTATCAGGGTACTCAGGACAAATTGCTCAACAACTTTTGGGGTCCAATTTCTCCTGTTACCCATGGTAAAATAAAACAAATTGGAGCTTAAATAATGTTTCTGTGAAAAAGAATTAAATGTTCATTTTTTTAAAAACATTCCAAAAATTCCTGTAAAACACCTGTAGGGTTAATAATCTTCTTGAATGTGCTTTTGAGCACCTTGAGGGGTGCAGTTTTTAGAATGGTGTCACCCGTGGGTATTTTTTTATCATATAGACCCCTCAAAGTGACTTCAAATGTGATGTATTCCCTAAAAAAATGGTGTTGTAAAAATGAGAAATTGCTGGTCAACTTTAACCCTTATAACTCCCTAACAAAAAAAATGTTGGTTCCAAAATTGTGCTGATGTAAAGTAGACATAAGGGAAATGTTACTTATTAAAGGGAACCTGTCACCTGAATTTGGCGGGCTCTGTTAACGGTCCAATGGGCTGTGTTTTCAATGGGCAGTGTATTGCCTTGCGCACGCACAGTATGCTTTGCTCAACTGCGGGCAAAGCCGAAAAGCATTAGTGCGCATGCGCCGGCGCACTATGTCCCGGAAGTATTTCGCTGTGTTCCGGGACATAGTGCGCCGGCGCATGCGCACTAATGCTTTTCGGCTTTGCCCGCAGTTGGAAAGGAAGGGGTGCATGAAAGGAGAGAAAACACCGCCCATCGGACCGGACATAGAGCCCGCCAAATTCAGGTGACAGAGTCCCTTTAAGTATTTTGTGTGACATATCTCTGTGATTTAAGGGCATACAAATTCAAAGTTGGAAAATTGCGAAAATTTCAAAATTTTCGCCAAATTTCCATTTTTTTCGCAAATAAACGCAGGTAATATCAAATAAATTTTACCACTAGCATGAAGTACAATATGTCACAAGAAAACAGGGTCAGAATCATTAAGATCCGTTGAAGTGTTCCAAAGTTATAACCTCATAAAGGGACAGTGGTCAGATTGTAAAAATTGGCCCGGTCATTAACATGCAAACCACCCTTGCGGGTAAAGGGGTTTAAGGCCCGGCATCTGCGCACTGCAGTACTTTGCTCTGCCCTCAACAGGGCAGACAAAGTACGCCTGCACCGGAGCCGCAGCATGAAGACAAGAAGAGGACGTCATCGTTAGAAAATGGGAGGCCCCGGGCCAGACTGCGACACAAATCGGATCGCATCCGCCCGCCCAGGTGAGTATCTAACCTCTTTTTTTCATCTTTCAGGATACATCGGTTGCTTATCTATAGCATTCCAGAATGCTGTAGATAAGCCCCTGATGATGGTGGGCTTAGCTCATCTTTGATTTTGGGGGTGACAGGTTCCCTTTAACTTATTTTTTTTACACTGCTTGTGTGATCACTATTTCACATCTTTCAAGTCACTTGGATTTGTCATATGCGATCCCTTATGGGTTCCTTTCTGATAGGTCTGGGGGAGCGTGTAGTCATCAGGTTCCGCTCCCCCCTGACCCTTGACTCTCCTCTTTTGGGAGGAGAGTCGCCTGTTGAAGGTTCCCAGCTCTCGCTTGTGTGGCAGCCTGGGTAGAAGTTGGGGGCAGGACTGAGGCTCCCTCGGCTTCAGTTGAGGGAGATGACTTAGTCCCTGACCCTTGCTGTGGCCTTCTGGCTTGAAGGAACAGAGACTGGTTTTGAGGACCTTTCTTCTGGTGTGGAGGGTTTTAAGAGACTAGCATCCAAGTGCACTTTTTCGTGGCACCTTTAGTCTCTTTCTTAGCTCACTCGGGTGGAGAGCACGATCTCGGGCTTTAAAAAAAAAACTATGGTATTTTTTTTTCAATAAATGGCAGTTTCTTTTTTTTCTTATCTCATGAACCTTTAAAAAATAAAAATAAAAAGTAGTAGTCTTTCTATTATCACACTGACCACTAGGTTTTTTTTAGACTCATACTTCGTGTCCTTTCAGAAAGATTTTCCAGCAAAGCTAAATTTTATCACAGGATCCACCAATCACAATACGTGATGTCACAGCTGATCCTGCTCAAATTCCCCTCATAATGACATTTGAACACGCTCATTAGGTGCATCAATACATAAAATAGGGTGAGGTCTGATGATTTTTGCTAATGTACATGTGTTGTTTCCTGAAACAAGAAGTTAGGGTCTAAAAAACCCCAGTGGCCGGTGTGAAAATCACAAGATTTAACATTTTTAATACAGATTGTAATAAGAAAAAATAAAACATTAGAAATACATTTAACACAAAAGCCTAAAATAATAGGTCCCTTTCTGATGATAGTTTCCCTTTAAGAAAAACATATATATATATATATACACACACACTGTATATACTCGAGTATAAGCCAAACTGAGTATGAGCTGAGGCACTGACTTTTGCCATGGAAAACTGGGTAAGTTTATTGACTCGAGTATAAGCTGGGTACGCATTGTCCCCCTCATCCCTGTCCTTTTATGTGTGGCTCCCCCTGTCCTGTCCTGGTATTTGGCTCCCCCATCCTGTCCTGCTATGCATGGCTTCCCCCGTCATGTCCTGGTATGTGGCTCCCCCATCCTGTCCTGGTATGTGGCTCCCACATCCTGTCCTGGTATGTGGCTCCCCCTGTCCTGTCCTGGTATGTGGCTCCCCCATCCTATCCTGGTATGTGGCTCCCCTCATCCTGTCCTGGTATGTGGCCTCCCCTGTCCTGTCCTGGTATTTGTGGCTCCCGCTGTTGTATGCATGGCTCCCCCGTCCCGCATTGCTCGGCTCCCCCGTGGCTCGGCTCCCCTGGTTGCATGCATGGCTCACATTGCCCCCCCCCCTCCCCGTCATACTCACCCTCTTCTGCATCTTCGTTGTCCCAGCGCCGGCAGCTCTCCTCTGCTCAGCAGTCACATGGTACCGCTCATTAAGGTAATGAATATTCCCTCTACGCCTATGGGAGTGGAGACGCGTCCATATTCATTATCTTAATGAGCGGTACCATGTGACTGCTGAGCTCAGGAGAGGAGAGGTGCCGTGACATCGGAGATGCAGGGACAGAGATGAAACGACGGAGGGTGAGTATGATGTCTTCTGTTAGCCGGTGACTACAGCTGTCACTGTGCCACAGCCGCCAGCTCCTGCTGCTTCTCCGCCACTCCCCCTCCCCCGTCAGCGTTCTGGACAATTGACTTGTGTATAAGCCGAGGTGCGCGTTTTCAGCACAAAAAATTGTGCAGAAAATCTCGGCTTATACACAAGTATATACGGTATATATAATACCCTTTCTTTTTGAAAAAAAAATAATAATTCAAAGTCTGAGATGAACTGTTTCAACTCTGAGGACAATGAAGAATGTTATTAGTAAAAAAAGAAACTATTTGATTGGGTATAAAATATATATTTTTTGTACTTTTGTTCCAAATTGTTCCATTTTTATAAGGAAACAAAGGCTAAGTAAAACTTTTAAATTGCAATCCTTGTTATATTGATAAATCAGTAATCAGAATGAACCGTAACAATTTCTGCTACGTTTCCTCCGGTGGAAATGATTTTCTTTATTGCGCCTTATTCTATCTAGATTAGATTTTCTTTACATAAAAAAACATAAAATTGTAATACTTCACTTAATTACTTTCAGACTGGGAGGAAGATCATCTCTCTATTGCAATTAAATATCAAAACCTTCAAATCTCTAAAGCCTCGCAAAAATAAATATAGTAGCAGGAATAGCTTATGGGTTCATACAGGTTATTTATTAGTTTTAATAAATCGTGTCCCATACCAGCTTACGCAGAAGCATTTCGGAGTATCATTAACTTTTATTGGTGTATCTCAGTTCTTCCAGACAAGAAATGTAGCAAATATCATTATTTAAAGGGTTAAATTAAAGGACCATGACATAACCCCTTCTCGACATGCGCTGTATAGTACGGCACATGTCGTGTCCTTCCCTTTGATGTGGGCTCCGACGCTGAGCCCACATCTTTCCCGACACGTCAGCTGCTTTGAACAGCTGACATGTGCCGCTAACATCGGCGGGTGGAATCGCGATTCACCCATGGCTGTTTATCCTGTTAAATGCCGCTATCAATCGCTGACAGCGGTCATTTAATGTGATCGTGCCAGAAGCGCATCACTAATCCCGCCCATCGGTGACCCCGCCAAATGATCACAGGTCACCGATGGGTCAACATGACAACCAGAGGTCTCCAGCAGACCTCTATGGTTGTCATTGCCGGATTGTTATCAGCACCGCCTGGTGGTCGACGCTCATAGCAAGTGAGCATTTCTGCTACATACAGGCGATCTGATCGTCGCCTTTGTGTAGCAACGGCGATCAGACAGCTGCAGCTTCTAGTCTCCCATGGATACTATTGAAGCATGGAAAAAGTAAAAAAAAAAAAAGCTTTTAAAATAATAAAAAAAATATAAAAGTTCAAATTATCCCCCTTCAACCCATTAAAAAAAACAATAATAAAATAAAATATACGCATATTTGGTATCGCCAATTTCAGAATCATTCGCTCTATGAATTTAAAAAAAAGAATTAACCCGATCGCTAAACGCCATAAAGAGGAAAAAAAATTAAAAAAGCCAGAATTACTTTTTTTTGGTTGCCGCTACAAATAAAATGCACTGCAATAAAATGCAATAACAGCTATCAAAGATCGTATCTACACCAAGATGGTATTAATAAAAATCATTAAAAGTGAGCGAGTTCATTGGCTGTCAACTCCCAGGACTTGTCTGATGGCACCGCGAGCAGGGGAACTTTCTCTCACTCGCGGTGCCGTCAGATAAATAGGAGTTAACAGGGAGACACTGAGCACACGCTGCTCAGTGTCTCTGCTGGATGACAGGCTGTATGGTCGCGTCATGCAGCCTGCCATCTAGATATACAGATGTAGCAGAGCTAGAATTGTAGTGGGCCAAATGGATTATCATCTCTGCGGAAAGGTGAGGAATATGGTTGTTTGTTTTTTTTAACTCTTTTGCAGATAACAAGAGCGTCGGTGGAATGGGCGAGGTCGTAAGTATGGTTTAATTAAGATTTATTGAAGGAATCTGTGTCATTCTTTCAATTAAAGGACTTTTTTCTGGGTTTCGTTTTTACGATATGATTATGGGGCTAGTAATGGGGGCGTCTTATTGCACCGCTTTTGCCCAATTATAAAATAATAATAATAATACACCTTACAGTAATAATAATGTCCCCTTTGCCCCACACAATCAGATCCATTGTCACTGATCCAACCACTACCAGGTCAGATCCACCATTACTTATCCAACCAGTGCAGATGTCACATCCACCATTGGTGATCGCTTACCTCTCGAAAACTGCTGGTCTTCAGTACAGCAAACTCTTCCTTTTCATTAGGGGCCTTTACGGTCAATTTAATGATCTGGGGAGAGCCTGAGGAGAATGAAGGAGTCTGCGGGTCCAACATGATATCAGTAGGATGTAAATTGAGAATGTAGTAGAGTCACACAGAGTTATGTACTTGGCAAGAGGAGATGTAGCCTGGTGTGTTGTGAATTCTGTGGCAGAGCTCCCTCCTGTGGTCACAAGTGGTACTTCGGCTGGTTCTCTCTGTGAGCTTCCGTTGGTGGAGGAAAGTGGTACTGCGACTTCTGAGTTTCCTTCCTCAGGTGATGTGGTGAAGTCGTTAGGTGCTGCTCTATTTAACTCCACCTAGTGCTTTGATCCTGGCTTCCAGTCAATGTTCTAGTATTGGACCTGTTTCCTCCTGGATCGTTCCTGTGGCCTGCTGCTCTGCATAGCTAAGTTCCTCTTTGCTATTTGTTTGCTGTTTTTTTCTGTCCAGCTTGTCAATTTGTTTTTTACTGCTTGCTGGAAGCTCTGGGACGCAGAGGGTGTACCTCCGTGCCGTTAGTTCGGTACGGAGGGTCTTTTTGCCCCCTTTGTGTGGTTTTTGTAGGGTTTTGTGTTGACCGCAAAGTTACCTTTCCTATCCTCGCTCTGTTCAGAAAGTTGGGCCTCACTTTGCTAAATCTATTTCATCTCTACGTTTGTCTTTTCATCTTAACTCACAGTCATTATATGTGGGGGCTGCCTTTTTCTTTGGGGTATTTCTCTGAGGCAAGGTAGGCTTATTTTCTATCTTCAGGCTAGCTAGTTTCTCAGGCTGTGCCAAGTTGCATAGGGAGCGTCAGGCGCAATCCACGGCTGCCTTTAGTGTGGTTTGGAGAGGATTAGGGATTGCGGTCAACAGAGTTCCCACGTCTCAGAGCTCGTTCTTGTTTTTTGGATTATTGTCAGGTCACTGTATGTGCGCTGACCTCTATGTTCATTGTGGTACTGAATTACCTTTCATAACACTGGTGGTCTGGAGCTCAGTTGCTGTACATGTGTGGGGATCCTCACTGGCCGTTGGGCGGTGCTATCGAAACTCAGGCTGCACTAAGAGCATTTATTCATACCAGATCATCACTGCATTGTCACTGCCGGGAATTCTTGAAGTCGGCCAACAGCTGGAGGTTTTGGCAAGCGGTGTCCCCGAAGGCGAGTGTGCCCCCTGTTTGTCCAGGACCCTGGCACTTGCTCTTGGTGTACCGCGTGTTAACATCGGCCCTGCTGAGAGCCTCATTTTGTTTATGTTCACAATGTGATTTCCATGGACTCTCCTTGTGTGGATGATGTGGATCTCCTTCTAGAAATAAAAGCTGCTTGCAAGTTAGTGGCTTTCCTATAACATTTCCTAATACAAGGCAATTACATTGTAAGACTCCTTTGTGGCAGGGGTTGTGGACAGGACACATTGGATGACCTCCGCTGCAGGCTATGTTACCACTATATTAATTATAGGTATTATGAAGAAGAAATCTGAGAGTATTCAGAATATTCTCATCATGGCTGACATAATGTATTCATTGTAAACTCTCCAGCTGATCGTAATATCTTGGGATCTGCATATTTTTATGACAATGGTTCACTTTGATGCATTTCACATTCCATTGCTTGGAGATTTGCAATTTTAATTTGGGAACATCTTCTAATAGGGTGTAATTAGAGGCGGCATCTGCCTCTCCTCATACTATAATAACAGGCACAACCCAATACCCTTTGGATCAGCTCCGGAGTGATTCTGTGTCAGGCTGGAGTGACTGATGCGCACATTGTCAGAATAATCCGCGTTACTTGGCTGGAGACACATCAGTCTGCCCAGGCATAAATATTATGCAGCAGTAAATTCTGTCAGCCGAGCTAATTGCTGCTCATATTGCCTGCGAAATGGTAACTTCTGGTGAGAAATTATACATCCGGACGTTGGAAAAGTTAACTTACCGAGATGAAATGGATTTCTGATGCAAAAAGGAAATGAGAAAAGTAATCAAATGCTTTAAAATGATTCCCCCCTCTCCCAGTCCCCAGCTCATCGGTCCCTGCATGTGACGAGATTTCCAAATCAGTCATTCCTCAAAAAAAGAAGACTATAGAAAGAGGACTAGAAAGCTGAAGGCTTTGACAAAACCTAGGTTAACGTAATGTTCTTCTAAAATTAATTCCATAATTTAAATTATTTTTACATTGACCTCAAAATGTGGACCTTCTGGAGATTGATCCCTTTCAGAATGAAATTATTTAAAAAGTGTCCACTGCCTAGACCTCAAGAGATCTTCTCTAATCTTTGGTGGAACCTGGCAAGAAGTGTCTAGTTTCTCTGCAACACCAGAACATTATACAGCGTCCGTTCATATCAAACGGTTGTCTGTGTAAGGTCAGCTTCTCCAGGGCAAGAGGTCATTTGTACTCACCTTTATTGGCTCCAATATCGAGGTCTGTCTCTTACCTCCCTGGTGGCCGTCTGCCATTGCTGCAGTGCGTGTTGGTTGCCTATGGTACGCATCTCTGAGATGTTGTAGATGGGCAGATGGAGATGTGCTGCCTGAGTATTCAGGTGGTTTTGCCTCTTACTGGCTGCTACGTTCTAGGCCTCTTTTACCATTTGACAAAGCGTTGCTTTATTTCTGAGTTTTACTAAACATCCTCCAAAGTGTGATTTCTGACAAACTTCTGTTTTCTAGCCTGAGAACTTAGCAGAAGGTGTCTGTTTGCATACTCTGCTCTTTTTTTCCAAATGCCTAACTGCATATTAGGCTCTGCTGTACCAATGTTTCTGCTTGCACACTCGGCTCTGCTGTTCCATGTGCTCTCCAGTATATCTAGCCCTATTGTTCCAGGCTGTTGCATATGCCAGCCAGCATATTCATCTAAGCTGTTCAATGGAGTTCTGCGTATAGAGGAGTCATGGGTCCACTATGCTGTGTATAGGTGAGTTGTGGACCCACCATTCTGTGTACAGGGTAGCTGTGGGCCCATTATAATGTATACATGGGAGATGTGAGACATCATATTGTATACAGTGGAACTATGGGGACATCATACTCTGTATAAGGAAACTGCGGGCCCACCATACTATGTATAGGGAAGCTATGGGCCCATAATACTACATATAGTGGAGCTGAGGGGACCTCATACTTAAGAGAGATGTGAGTGTCATGGGAGTACTGGGTAGACTAAGGCTGGTTACCCAGGCCCCTGTGATATCCCTCAGGCTAGGAAAACCCTGTCTGTCCCTCTCCCAGAAGTTACACTAAAGGTGTGCATGTCTGGGCCGCCAGGCCTGACCCTGTCTCCTGTTTCAGCCCTAAGCTGAAACCACCTCCCGCCACCCAGTGAAGAGACCACACACCAATCCCCACAGAAAGCACAGACAGGGAAAACTGAAAAACGCACCACGCCGCAGTCACACAGGAATACACGAAAATGTGCACATGGCAAAACAAATACAAATATAGGAAGGAGAAATATGACAAAGAATAATACACCACCAGATACGATATTCCTTCTCCTAGACCACCACTCCAGACCGAGATCACCAGGCACATGACACAAGCTATAATCGGCGATGCCCAAAGTTCAGCAGAACTATTTAAAGGCAGAGGGCGTGACCCAGCCTCCAATCCGAGTACAGCTAGATTAACCCCAGACAACCTAGATAAAATCTAGCCGGCGCCACTGAGCGCATAGTGGACAAATGCGGAATTACCGCTGTCGGCCGGACGCCCTAGTGTGAATAGCGTCCGACATGACAGTGGGCCCATCATACTGTATGAGAACATCCAGGAAAGCTGATCAGGCATCAGTCCCAGTATATGGTGATATAAATAACATTAAGTGCCCTCACTTGCAGAGCAATATGCCGTATATCACATTTATTGGAAGAATTCCAAATCGTGCAGCCAAGAAAAAAATGAAAGCGGCATTCACCGCTTATGAGATTCAACAGTTGAACCCATTGAAGCACAGCTGCACAAAATGGCTGACATTCTCTATTCCTCCCCTGCACACTCCCTGCCCTCTGCTCTGCTAGTCTCTGTTCCAATGAATTGGAAATGGAAATTAAGGACTTTTTGAATCGCACCCGGTGAGTGACGCTTTTCATTTTTATCTTGGATGCCCCATCATACTATATATAGGGGAGCTGTGGGGACATTGCACTCAGTATAAGGGAGCTATGGGTCCATCACACTGTCTATAGGGGTGCTGTGCATTGGGAAACTCAGTCCAAATTATTAAATGTTAAGTGGGCACCTAAGACATGATTATGGATATAGGGGCATTGAGAGTATTTTAGCTTTCTATGGGGCAAAATGTGGACACTGATTTGTAGGGCGTTTGCACAGGGCATTAATATTTTCTAGGGAGAAATGTTACCATCTAAAGGACACAAAGGAGGCATTATTATTATGTAAGGGGCACAGTGTGGGGCATTATTATGTGGTGCAGTTAGTGGAGCTGTTTTTGTGGCAAATAGCAGGTGTAGTAATAGGGACACATATAGCAGGAGCGGCTCAGTATTGGGGTATCAGGAGGAAAAAGAGTGTGTGCGGATTTGGAATAGATGGAGACAGAGTAAGAAATGTGAGAAGTCAGATGTGTCTTGTAATCTCTGTAAATGAGTTTAGACAGGAAAAAGTTTTTTTGTTGGTCTGGGCAAGAAGAAAAAGAAGAGAAAAATGAGCATCAGAAATAACGTCAGCTGTACTGTAATCTATTACATGTTCTGCAGCAATTCTATACACCACTCTATGGTCACCATATGGCAGTGATATTGGTGTTGGTCTTTGTGCAGAGATTTATTCCCAGTCATCTGCTGAGCTTCCCCTATACCTCGATCAGGGTGCACCACCGTAGATGTAATCCGGGTTAACAGTTAAGGGCCCACTCACGCAGATGTTTTGCCCCCCTGAGCTGAACCCCTAGCTATGCCTTTGGCAGGCCGTACTAATATTGCATTCATTTCACATTGTATAGGTAAATGGAGCCGCACACAACACAGGCCACAACAGCTCTTCATGCTATCTGGAGCACCATAATGTAGGAGCATCTAACTGTAGAGGGGACACTGTAGGGGGCATCGTAATGTGTGGAGGGTTGTTATGGGGTCATCATAATATATATGGATGGACTGTGGGAGCATCATACTGATGGCGTCAGGTGTCAGGGCAACATATTGTGTATGGAAATGCATTGTGAGGGCATCATACTGAGTGGGGGGCATCTTAGGTGCAGGGGGAGGCATCATACTGTGGGAACAAGGAAAAGGGTATTTTAATGAGCTGGAACACTAGAGGGCTTCTCTAGAGACACTATTTCTGAGGGGCATAAAAAGAACTGGGCAGGGTTAGGGGTAAAATAAATTGCCGGGACACAATATACCTGCAGCAGTATGTTACACTTTCCTGTTTTTAAAAGTTGGGAGGTATTATAATCTACTATATAATTGACTAAGGGTCACTTCTGTCTGTCTGTCCTTCTGTCTGTCACGGATATTCATTGGTCACGGCCTCTGTCTATCATGGAAATCCAAGTCGCTGACTGGTCGCGGCAAAACAGCCACGACCAATCAGCGACGGGCACAGTCCGGAAGAAAATGGCCGCTCCTTACTCCCCGCAGTCACTGCCCGGCGCCCGCGTACTCCCCTCCAGTCACCGCTAAGCGCAAACACAGGGTTAATGCCGGTGGTAACGGACCGCGTTATGCCACGGGTAACGCACTCCATTACCGCCGCTATTAACCCTGTGTGACCCCAACTTTTTACTATTGATGCTGCCTATGCGGCATCAATAGTAAAAAATGTAATGTTAAAAATAATAAAAAAAACAAAAAAACCTGCTATACTCACTCTCTGTTGTCCGCAGAGCTGGCCGCCATCTTCCGTTCCCGGCGATGAATTGCGAAATTACCTAGAAGACTTGGCGGTCTTGTGAGACCGCTAAGTCATCTGGGTAATTTCGCAATGCATCCTGGGAACGGAAGATGGCGGCAGCCGTGCGCCTATCGCCAGAGCTTCGCTGGACCCCACGAGGTGAGTATATAACTTTTTTTTATTTTACTCATTTTTTTTAACAGGAATATGGTGCCCACACTGCTGTATACTATGTGGTGGGCTGTGTTAGATACCGCGTGGCTCTGTTCTGTATAGTACATAGGTAGTGTTATATACTATGTGGGCTGTGTGATATACTCCGTGGGCTGTGCTATATACTGCGTGGTCTGTGCTATATATTACGTGGCCACTGTTAAATACTGCGTGGGCTGTGCTGTATACTATGTGACTGGGCAATATACTATGTGGCTCTGTGCTGTATACTACATGGCTCTGTGCTGTATACTACATAGCTGGGCAATATACTACGTGTCTGTGCTGTATAACTACCAAAAAATGAGTATAAAATACCCACAGACCACTGTAGCAAAAGATGTCATAAAATCAATAAAGTTTATTGAAAATTCATTTAAAATTTATACATAGTACCGTATGAAAATCTTCAAAGAGAACAAGACAAAAAACCATGTACAGTGAAAATATCATATATAGCTGTAATGTTTAACATTGAAAACTTATAGTAATAAACGCGTCCGATATGAGGTTCCCAAAAGCATCCTATAAGGTAATTATATGTATCTAATACCTGGATAATGAGACCCATAACATGCAGGGCATTAGTAAAGATATAGGAAATAGCTTCAATGCTTACCCATTGTGGTGTATCACTGCACAGGAATGCCCCGACGCGCGTTTCGCCCACGTGCTTTATCAAGGGGAGTGTGTTACTTACCCCCACCTTACCTCATTAAATACCCCCCAAAAGTATAGGATCAGCCAGTAAGGTGCCTCGCATGCGAAGACGCCTCGCCATGCCTTCAGGTGCATCGGGTCCGGCATTCATCTCCGGTGCACGTTAGAGGAAATCCCTCTTTGACCTCATATGACGCGAACCGGAAATTCATGATAACCTTCAGCGATGTATACTACGTGACTGGCAATATACTACATTGCTAGGCAATATACTACGTGACTGGGCAATATACTACATGGCTGGGCAATATACTACATGTCTGTGCTGTATACTACTTGACTGGGCAATATACTACGTAGCTGGGCAATATAGTACGTGGCTGGGGAATATACTACGTGACTGGGCAATATACTACGTGGCTGGGCAATATACTATGTGACTGGGCAATATACTATGTGGCTCTGTGCTGTATACTACGTGGCTCTGTGCTGTATACTACGTGGATCTGTGCTGTATACTACGTCACTGGGCAATATACTACGTGGCTCTGTGCTGTATACTGCGTGGCTTTGTGCTGTATACTACATAGCTGGGCAATATACTATGTGTCTGTGCTGTATACTACATGACTGGGCAATATACTACGTTGCTGGGCAATATACTATGTGACTGGGCAATATACTACGTGGCTGGGCAATATACTACGTGACTGGGCAATATACTACGTTGCTGGGCAATATACTACGTGACTGGGCAATATACTACGTTGCTGGGCAATATACTACGTGACTGGGCAATATACTACGTGACTGGGCAATATACTACGTGACTGGGCAGTATACTACGTGTCTGTGCTGTATACTACGTGACTGGGCAATATACTACGTGTCTGTGCTGTATACTACGTGACTGGGCAATATACTACGTGACTGGGCAATATACTAAGTGGCTGGGCAATATACTATGTGACTAGGCAATATACTACGTGGCTCTGTGCTGTATACTACGTGGCTCTGTGCTGTATACTACGTGGCTTTGTGCTGTATACTACGTGGCTCTGTTCTGAATACTACGTGGCTCTGCTGTATACTACGTCGCTGGGCAATATACTACGTGACTGGGCAATATACTACGTGTCTGTGCTGTATACACGTCGCTGTGCAATATACTATGTCACTGGGCAATATACTAAATGACTGGGCAATATACTACGTGGCTGGGCAATATACTACGTAGCTGGGCAATATACTACGTGACTGGGCAATATACTACGTGACTGGACAATATACTACATAGCTGGGCAATATACTATGTGACTGGGTAATATACTACGTCACTGGGCAATATACTACGTCACTGGGCAATATGCTATGTCCCTGGGCAATATACTACGTGGCTGGGCAATATACTACGTGACTGGGCAGTATACTACATGGCTGGGCAATATACTATGTGACTGGGCAATATACTATGTCGCTGTGCAATATCCTATGTGACTGGGCAATATACTATGTGGCTGGGCAATATACTACGTGGCTGGGCAATATACTATGTCGCTGTGCAATATACTACGCGACTGGGCAATATGCTACGTGGCTGGGCAATATACAACGTAACTGGGCAATATACTACGTGGCTGGGCAATATACTACGTGGCTGTGCTATGTACTACGTGACTGGGCAATATACTACGTTGCTGGACAATATTCTACATGGCTGGGCAATATAGTATGTGACTGGGCAATATACTATGTCGCTGTGCAATATACTACGTGACTGGGCAATATACTACGTGGCTGGGCAATATACTACGTGGCTGGGCAATTTACTACGTGGCTGGGCAATATACTACGTGACTGGGGGATATAGTACGTGGCTGGGCAATATACAACGTAACTAGGCAATATACTACGTGGCTGGGCAATATACTACGTGACTGGGCAATATACTATGTTGCTGGGCAATATAGTACGTGACTGGGCAATATACTACGTGGCTGGGCAATATACTACATGTCTGTGCTGTATACTACGTGACTGGGCAATATACTACGTTGCTGGGCAATATACTACGTGACTGGGCAATATACTACGTGACTGGGCAATATATTATGTGACTGGGCAATATACTACGTGACTGGGCAATATACTACGTGTCTGTGCTGTATACTACGTGACTGGGCAATATACTACGTGTCTTTGCTGTATACTACGTGACTGGGCAATATACTACGTGACTGGTCAATATACTAAGTGGCTGGGCAATATACTTTGTGACTATGCAATATACTACGTGGCTCTGTGCTGTATACTACGTGGCTCTGTGCTGTATACTACGTCGCTAGGCAATATACTACATGGCTCTGTGCTATATACTACGTGGCTCTGTGCTGTATACTACGTGGCTTTGTGCTGTATACTACGTGGCTTTGTGCTGTATACTACGTGGCTCTGTTCTGTATACTACGTGGCTCTGCTGTATACTACGTGGCTGGGCAATATACTACGTGGCTGGGCAATATACTATGTGGCTCTGTGCTGTATACTACGTGGCTCTGTGCTGTATACTACGTCGCTGGGCAATATACTACGTGGCTCTGTGCTGTATACTACGTGGCTCTGTGCTGTATACTATGTGGCTTTGTGCTGTATTCTACGTGGCTCTGTTCTGTATACTACATGGCTCTGCTGTATACTACGTCGCTGTGCAATATACTACATCACTGGGCAATATACTACATGACTGGGCAATATACTACGTAGCTGGGCAATATACTACGTGACTGGGCAATATACTACGTAGCTGGGCAATATACTACGTGACTGGGCAATATACTACGTGACTGGGCAATATACTACGTAGCTGGGCAATATACTACGTGACTGGGCAATATACTACGTTGCTGGGCAATATAGTACGTGACTGGGCAATATACTACGTGGCTGGGCAATATACTACATGTCTGTGCTGTATACTACGTGACTGGGCAATATACTACGTTGCTGGGCAATATACTACGTGACTGGGCAATATACTACGTGACTGGGCAATATATTACGTGACTGGGCAATATACTACGTGACTGGGCAATATACTATGTGTCTGTGCTGTATACTACGTGACTGGGCAATATACTACGTGTCTTTGCTGTATACTACGTGACTGGGCAATATACTGCGTGACTGGGCAATATACTAAGTGGCTGGGCAATATACTTTGTGACTATGCAATATACTACGTGGCTCTGTGCTGTATACTACGTGGCTCTGTGCTGTATACTACGTCGCTAGGCAATATACTACATGGCTCTGTGCTATATACTACGTGGCTCTGTGCTGTATACTACGTGGCTTTGTGCTGTATACTACGTGGCTTTGTGCTGTATACTACGTGGCTCTGTCCTGTATACTACGTGGCTCTGCTGTATACTACGTGGCTGGGCAATATACTACGTGGCTGGGCAATATACTATGTGGCTCTGTGCTGTATACTACGTGGCTCTGTACTGTATACTACGTCGCTGGGCAATATACTACATGGCTCTGTGCTGTATACTACGTGACTCTGTGCTGTATACTATGTGGCTTTGTGCTGTATTCTACGTGGCTCTGTTCTGTATACTACGTGGCTCTGCTGTATACTACGTCGCTGTGCAATATACTACGTCACTGGGCAATATACTACATGACTGGGCAATATACTACGTAGCTGGGCAATATACTAAGTAGCTGGGCAATATACTACGTGACTGGGCAATATACTACGTGACTGGGCAATATACTACGTAGCTGGGCAATATACTACGTCACTGGGCAATATACTACGTCACTGGGCAATATGCTATGTCCCTGGGCAATATACTACGTGGCTGGGCAATATACTACGTGACTGGGCAATATACTACATGGTTGGGCAATATACTATGTGACTGGGCAATATACTATGTCGCTGTGCAATATCCTATGTGACTGGGCAATATACTATGTGGCTGGGCAATATACTACGTGGCTGGGCAATATACTATGTCGCTGTGCAATATACTACGTGACTGGGCAATATGCTACATGGCTGGGCAATATACAACGTAACTGGGCAATATACTACGTGGCTGTGCAATATACTACGTGGCTGTGCTATATACTACGTGACTGGGCAATATACTACGTTGCTGGGCAATATACTACATCACTGGGCAATATACTACGTTACTGGGCAATATTCTACATGGCTGGGCAATATACTACGTGACTGGGCAATATTCTACATGGCTGGGCAATATACTACGTGACTGGGCAATATACTACGTGACTGGGCAATATACTACGTGACTGGGCAATATACTATGTCGCTGTGCAATATACTACGTGACTGGGCAATATGCTACATGGCTGGGCAATATACAACGTAACTGGGCAATATACTATGTGGCTGGGCAATATACTACGTGGCTGTGCTATATACTACGTGACTGGGCAATATACTACGTGACTGGGCAATATACTACATCACTGGGCAATATACTACGTTACTGGGCAATATTCTACATGGCTGGGCAATATACTACGTGACTGGGCAATATACTACGTGGCTGGGCAATATACTACGTGGCTGTGCAATTTACTACGTGGCTGGGCAATATACTACGTCGCTGTGCAATTTACTACGTGACTGGGCGATATACTACGTGGCTGGACAATTTACAACGTAACTAGGCAATATACTACGTGGCTGTGCAATATACTACGTGGCTGGGCAATATACTACGTGACTGGGCAATATACTGCGTAGCTGGGCAATATACTACGAAGCTGGGTAATATACTACGTGGCTGGGCAATATATTACGTGACTAGGCAATATACTACGTAGTTGGGCAATATACTACGTGGCTGTGCTATATACTTCGTAGCTGGGCAATATACTACGTAGCTGGGTAATATACTACGCAGCTGGGCAATATACTACGTAGCTGGGCAATATACTACGTGGCTGTGCTATATACTACGTAGCTGGGCAATATACTTCGTAGCTGGGTAATATACTACGTGGCTGGGCAATATACTACGTGACTGGGCAATATACTATGTAGCTGGGCAATATACTACGTGGCTGTGCTATATACTACATGGACATGCATATTCTTGAATACCCGATGCGTTAGAATCGGGCCACCATCTAGTAATAAATAGTAATCTTTCTTTTTATATAGCGCTAACATATTCCGCAGCGCTTTACAGTTTTGCACACATTATCATCACTGTCCCCGTTGGGGCTCAAAATTTAGGTTCCCTATCAATATGTCTTTGGAATGTGGGAAGAAACCGGAGAACCCAGAGGAAACCCACGCAAACAAGGGGAGAACATACAAACTCCTTGCAGATGTTGTCCTTGGTGGGATTAGAGCCCAGGACTCCAGTGCTGCAAGGCTGCAGTGCTAACCACTGCACCACCGTGCCGCCCCAATATGGCTACTGTTCCCGTTGTGAAAGGGCTGTGTCCGTGAAGTGGTGCATTCACTCCTTCGTCATTCCTGCTTTATAGCAATACAATTAAATACAGTCTCCAAACCAGAAAGAACCGAAAATTAATTCAGACCTCGGATCAGACCCCTAAATTGAGACTTAGACCACTAAATACCGTAAATGTAGATCCCAGAAAAACCCTACATATAATTAGACCTCAGACCAGACCTCCTAATTTTTTCCATTAAGGTCAGACCCCTGAATAAATGCATATCCCATTACCAGATCCCTTAATTAATCCTTGGCTTCTCTCCAGCTCTGGATATTTGGGATCCTGCCATTAACCCCATTCAGTAAACTGATATTGTCTTCTCTACTGTATAAAAATCGCTAGCAAGCCATTAACCCAATTTATTACTTTATAGCGCTAATAAAACTAACATTAACCCATTTACTTCCCTGGATTGATCTCAGCTGTCACTTTCAGTACCACATCAATAAATCTCTACGATATTGATACAAATGGCCCTCATATTACAACTTTGCCAAATTCTATTATGTTTCAGTAGTTCAATGCTTCGTCGTCATCATGATAGTCTCATGAGATCCTTTTCCAAACATGAACCGGCAGATACAAGTCCCTTTATAATAAATGATTAATGCAGTGGGTTTCAACAAACCCTCTTGTAATAATTGTAGGGAGTGAAACATAATTAGGATTTACAAGAAGAACCTGGATAATGAGCTAAACATATGGATGGAGCAGACAGAGGAAAAAGCCTGCTGAGCGGAGGGACAGGTTAAAGATGCTGCCTTAGAGGGAAAATGGAAGTAAGTGAATGCATCTGGGCGTTGGCATGGCCGTATTTGCCACTAGGCACTTGAGGGCATGTGCCTAGGGCGGGACGATGCGGGGGGCGGCACCTGAGCAAGTTTTTGTTTTTATTTAAGTCCTGGATCACCTCCTGACCGACCGCCCCCCAGCCCCCCCGCCGCTCGCCTGCCTGCCCTCCACCCTCCTTGAAGATGTCATACTCACCCTGCTCGAGCGATGCCTGGTCTCAGAGCCTGCAGCGCGTCCTGAGTGAGCAGTCATATTCATGACCTTAATGAGGATGGGAGGGAGATGAGACGTGCATACACGTGTGTGTGTGTGGGGGGAGAATATGAGCCATGCATACAGGATGGGATGGGAGGGAGATGAGCCATGCATACAGGAGGGGGTGATATGAACCATGCATACAGGATGGGGAGGGGATGAGCCATGCATACAAGATGGGAGGGGGGTATTATACAGTATTGAGCATCATGTGGGGTCATTATACAGTATGGAGCATCATGTGTGGCCATTATACAGTATAGAGCATCATGTGTGGCCATTATACAGTATGGAGCATCATGTGCGGTCATTATACAGTATGGAGCATCATTTGTGGCCATTATACAGTATAGAGCATCATGTGTGGCCATTATACAGTATAGAGCATCATGTGTGGCCATTATACAGTATGGAGCATCATGTGTGGCCATTATACAGTATGGAGCATCATGTGGGGCCATTATACAGTATGGAGCATCATGTGGGGCCATTATTCAGTATTAAGCATCATGTGGGGTCATTATACAGTATGGAGCATCAAATGTGGCTATTATAATAATAATAATAATTTTTATTTATATAGCGCCAACAAATTCCGCAGCACTTTACAATAAGCGGGGACATGTACAGACAATAAATTCAGTACAAGTTAAGACAATTTAAACAGTGACATTAGGGATGAGGTCCCTGCTTGCAAGCTTACAATCTACAAGGAAATGGGCGGACACAATAGGTGAAAAGTGCTTGTTATTTCAGGTCTGGCAATTATAATAAATAGGGATTTTCATATAAAGCTGCATGATCCGGTCATCAGCCCGTGTGTTTAAGTGCAACAGTCAAGTATCAAGTGCAGTTATCATGTGCATGGAGGGTGTGGAGACAGATGAATAGTAGGGTGCAGATTCACATGCAGATGATATTTGGAAGGAGGGAACAGGACAAAGTTAGTTTACTGAGTAGTTGATGTGGTAGGCTTGTTTGAAGAGATGGGTTTTTAAAGCGCGCTTGAATAGGTCGGGGCTAGGTATCAGTCTGATCGTCTGGGGAAGTGCATTCCAGAGAGCTGGCGCAGCACGAGAGAAGTCTTGGAGACGGAGGTGCGAGGTTCAGATTACGGGGGATGTTAGTCTTAGGTCATTTGTAGAATGGAGGGCATGTGTAGGGCGATAGACGGAGATGAGAGAGGAGATATAAGGCGGTGCATAACTGTGGAGAGCTTTGTGGGTGAGAGAGATGAGTTTATACTGGATCATTATACAATATTGAGCATAATGTGTGGTCATTATACAGTATTGAGCATCATGTGGGGTCATTATACAGTATGGAGAATCATGTGTGGCCATTATACAGTATGGAGCATCATGTGCGGCCATTATACAGTATAGAGCATCATGTGTAGCCATTATATAGTATTAAGCATCATGTGTGGCCATTATACTGTATGGAGCACTGTGTGGCCATTATACAGCATGGAGCACTGTGTGGCCATATTTTTTTTTGTTTGTAATTATTGTTTATGAAACAGTGTGATCAGCAGTGCTAAATGGGTGTGGTTGGGATGTGGATATGGGTGTGACTAGTTGTGAAATGTGTGTGGTCAGAGGCGTGGCCTAAAATTTGCCACGGCACACTACGCGCGCCACTAACTTTATACCTCTTCCCCTTCTTCAAAAGTTGAGAGGTATGGTACTGCATTTGCCAGATCATGGCAAAGTGCCGCAAATCCCATAGGGAATGAATGAGGCCAAACGCAGTGTTGCTGTAAGTGATCTGTTACGCGGCAGATGCAGAAAAACTGCCGGATCTGCTGCAAAAGGCGACTTTCACATCAGCGATTCTTGCCAAAGTCACTGCCGATAGTGTCATACTCATCAAAGGGGGAGGCGACACTAAAAGTGCCTAGGGCAGTAGAAACTCTAAGTACGGCCCTGGGCGTTGGATAACTACCAGTGACTCGTATAAACTTCTTATAAAATATATAATTCTCTGCTATTCATCAAGCTATCAGGCTACTGATTGGGAAAGGGAGACCCATAGTAGGATAGTAGGACTTCTTCCAGTTGACTAGCAGTACATCCACTTTCCTCATTGTGGGACTGCGGGGCACATCACTAATTAGCATCCTCGGTCCTGAGGTTCCCCACCCTTACATTAAATCTTTAATGTCCAAGATCACTAAAGATGCTAACATTAAACAGTTACAGATCTAGAACACCAGAGATGTTGACTAGTGATGAGTGAACGTGCTCGCCACTATTCGTTTCTCGCCGAGTGTCGCTATGCTCGACGTAATCGGCAAGCAGCGAGCATTTATGGAATTATTCGGCGGTAACTGGTGTCTCCACCCAGCAGTTTTGGCTCACTTTAGAGACCCAATCACGGTGCAGGGATTGTCTGCCAGGCCATGAAATGCCGCAGCCAACTTTGTTGTGGTCGTGCAGTGATTGGCTTGGCCGTACAGCATCATCCAGAGTATAAGAGACCTGGCGCTGCCCTGCTCGCCGCATTCTGTTCCTGTTTCAGCGAGAGTAGGGAGAGCTGCTGCTGATATAGGGTCAGAATCGTGGTTTTAGAGTTAGTGTAGGTCTGCAGCTCTTACATCCACAGCTCCTCCGAAACCAAAAGTCCTTAGGGCTAATTCATGGGTCCCGATATTGCAGCGCTAAGCAGGCAGGGCACAGCATATCCACATCAGTGCAAGGCCTGCAGGCACTGTATGTGCATCCATTAGGTCCCACTGCATCCTTCCCAAAGCTCAATAACGGCCTGCTGCAGCTTATTTACTGTCTATATACCTATTTTTTTTCCACAAATCTCCCCCCCCCCCGAAAAAAAAAATACAGTCTGTTCTGTCAGACTGAGGCCTGTTGAAAAGTTATAGTTTGCCTGGCATACGTAGCATAGTTGTGTTTACTACCCTTGTGCTACTTTTTTATTTTTTGGTGTTTTAAATTCACAGAAAAAGGCCTCATATATCTGCGTGCTCCAAGTTTGGTCAATGGAGGCCGGTGTACTTATTTTTTGTCTGTGTGATACTCAAATTTTACACAGCACTATTTCGCATAAAAAAAAAATTGAAAGGCCACAGATTTGCCAGTGTGGTATTTCCGTTACAGCCGTCATATATCTCTATGCTCCAAGTTTGGGCATTGGAGGCCGGTGTACTTATTTTTTGGCTGTGTGATACTCAAATTCAATACAGCTCTATTTTGCATAAAAAAAAATTCCAAGGGTACAGATTTGCCAGTGTGGTATTTCTGTTACAGCTGTCATATATCTCTGCTCCAAGTTTGGGCATTGGAGGCCGTGTACTTATTTTTTGGCTGTGTGATACTCAAATTCTACACAGCGCTATTTAGCTTAAAGAGCTATCTTGAAAAGCTGCTATTTGTGTTGCCTGGTTGCTCAAATTGGACACAATACATTTCATATAAATTTGATAAAGCAATGCTGTTGGTTTGGCTCAGTAGTTCATTAAAAATATAGCTTTGTCCACTATATTAGTTTCTATTCTTGAGAGCCATAACTTTGTCTGCCTCAAATGTGCAAATGGCGAATATACAAATGGCGATTTGTAAACAAGATTGAAATACTGTACACTGAATGCATGGCTTGTAAAGCATTTACAGATGTGACAGACAATGCTCATAGTGACACAATCTTGATAAATGTTTGTTTACTCACGTCACAAACAGTTCTAAGCCTCTATATGTTTGCTGTTTGTCATTGTAAAACATTAAGGTTTACTGAAACTCTGCCTGTGGTGGTTTGATCTAAATCCTTGTGGTTTTTATTTTCTAGGGGTTTATGGCCCCTTGTCTGATGACTCCATGATATCTCAATTTCATCCAACCTTGAAAAGTGGCCACTTGAAGGTCTGGGTGAAACTAGAGTTACTACATAGTGTAAATCACTATATAAGACCAGAGAAACATGACTAAGACAGATGCCAAACTGGGGTACCTCTACATGTTCCGTGTGCTGATATCTGCATAATTGGGGATGCCCATGCAGTGTAGATAATCTCACAGGGGTTCGCTGTCTTGGTGTTGCTTCTCGGATATTCCAGACGGATGATATTTAAAAGCATCTTGGTGATGATCTTTGTAGACTGTATGAAGTTAATCTTCATATATACATAATCAGTATATTTATGTAATCCTTATATGTACTTATTAACCTTTGTATGTTATTGCTAACATATACAAAAATGTTCGCACTCACATTATTCAATCTTAATATTCTTTGAATTTTGTAGTTTGCAATGAAATTGCTTTGTATTGCAAGGATTAGCCTTTTTTAAAACCGTATCTGAACCTTAGTGTTAACCCCTTAAGCCCCGAGGGTGGTTTGCACGTTAATGACCGGGCCAATTTTTACAATTCTGACCACTGTCCCTTTATGAGGTTATAACTCTGGAACGCTTCAACGGATCTTGGCGATTCTGACATTGTTTTCTCGTGACATATTGTACTTCATTTTAGTGGTAACATTTATTCAATATAACTTGCGTTTATTTGTGAAAAAAACGGAAATTTGGCGAAAATTTAGAAAATTTCGCAATTTTCCAAATTTAAATTTTTATGCCCTTAAATCACAGAGATATGTCACGCAAAATACTTAATAAGTAACCTTTCCCACATGTCTACTTTACATCAGCACAATTTTGGAACCAAAATTTTTTTTTGTTAGGGAGTTATAAGGGTTAAAAGTTGACCAGCAATTTCTCATTTTTACAACACCATTTTTTTTTAGGGACCACATCTCATTTGATGTCATTTTGAGGGGTCTATATGATAGAAAAGACCCAAGTGTGACACCATTCTAAAAACTGCACCCCTCAAGGTGCTCAAAACCACATTCAAGAAGTTTATTAACCCTTCAGGGGTTTCACAGGATTTTTTGGAATGTTTAAATAAAAATGAATATTTAACTTTTTTTCACACAAAATTTATTTCAGCTCCAATTTGTTTTATTTTACCAAGGGTAACAGGATAAAATGGATGCCAAACATTGTTGTACAATCTGTACTGAGTACGCTGATACCCCATATGTGGGGGTAAACCACTGTTTGGGCGCATGGCAGAGCTCGGAAGGAAAGGAGCGCCATTTGACTTTTCAATGCAAAATTGACTGGAATTGAGATGGGACGCCATGTTGCGTTTGGAGAGCCCCTGATGTGCCTAAACATTGGAACCCCTCACAAGTGACACCATTTTGAAAAGTAGACCCCTTAAGGAACTTATCTAGATGTGTGGTGAGCACTTTGACCCAACAAGTGCTTCACAGAAGTTTATAATGCAGAGCCGTAAAAATAAAAAATCTTATTTTTTCACAAAAATGATCTTTTCGCCCCCAATTTTTTTATTTTCCCAAGGGTAAGAGAAGAAATTAGACCACAAAAGTTGTTGTGCAATTTGTCCTGAGTGCGACGATACCCCATATGTGGGGGTAAACCACTTTTTGGGAGCATAGCAGAGCTCGGAAGGGAAGGAGCGCCATTTGACTTTTCAATGCAAAATTGACTGGAATTAAGATGGGACGCCATGTTGGTTTGGAGAGCCCCTGATGTGCCTAAACATTAAAACCCCCCACAAGCGACACCATTTTGGAAACTAGACCCCCTAAGGAACTTATCTAGATGTGTTTTGAGAGCTTTGAACCCCCAAGTGTTTCACTACAGTTTATAACGCAGAGCCGTTAAAATAATTTTTTTTTTTTTTTCGCAAAAATTATTTTTTAGCCCCCAGTTTTGTATTTTCACAAGGGTAACAGAATAAATTGGACCCCAAAAGTTGTTGTGCAATTTGTCCTGAGTACGCTGATACCCCATATGTGGGGGGGAACCACTGTTTGGGCGCATGGCAGAGCTCGGAAGGGAAGGAGCGCCATTTGGAATGCAGACTTAGATGGATTGGTCTGCAGGCGTCACGTTGCATTTGCAGAGCCCCTGATGTACCCAAACAGTAGAAACCACCCACAAGTGACCTCATATTGGAAACTAGACCTCCCACGGAACCTATCTAGATGTGTTGTGAAAACTTTGAACCCCCAAGTGTTTCACTACAGTTTACAACGCAGAGCCGTGAAAATAAAAACCTTTTTTTTCCCACAAAAATGATTTTTAGCCCCCAAAATTTTTATTTTCCCAAGGATAACAAGAGAACTTGGACCTGAAAAGTTGTTGTCCAATTTGTCTCGAGTACGATGATACCCCATATGTTGGGGTAAACCCCTGTTTGGGCGCATGGGAGAGCTCGGAAGTGAAGGAGCACTGTTTTACTTTTTCAATGCAGAATTGGCTGGAATTGAGATCGGACGCCATGCCGCGTTTGGAGAGCCCCTGATGTGCCTAAACAGTGGAAACCCCCCAATTATAAATGAAACCCTAATCCAAACGCACCCCTAACCCTAATCCCAACTGTAACCCTAACCACACACCTAACCCTGACACACCCCTAATTCTAATCCCAACCCTAATCCCAACCGTAAATGTAATCCAAACCCTAACCCTAGCCCTAACCCTAATGGGAAAATGGAAATAAATTCATTTTTTTTAATTTTATTATTTTTCCCTAAGGCTAGGTTCACATTCCGTTTAGCGCTAGCGGATTGCGCTAACGCAATGTCTTTTTAGGTGTCGTGTTTAGTGGTCGCGTTAACGTCCCCGCTCTGGAAGATCGGGTATCGGACCTCGGGCGCGCCGCGGACGCTGCAAGCAGCGTCTGAGGCGCGCCACAAAAGAATGGCACCTTGCTAGCGCGAGCCGAAAATGGCACGCTCTAGCGATGCGCTACACCCGAAAATCACATTGCTGTCAATGGTTGTGCTAACGGACCCGTTGCACGGCGTTAATTGTGACATTTTCGCCGTGCAACGCTGTCCGTTAGCGTTAACCCATTAACGCAATGTGAACCTAGCCTAACTAAGGGGGTGATGAAGGGGGGTTTGATTTACTTTTATAGCGTTTTTTATATCGGATTTTTATGATTGGCAGCCGTCACACACTAAAAGACACTTTTTATAGCAAAAAAGTTTTTGCGTCTCCACTAGAGTTGAGCGACCTTGACCTTTTTAGAGTCGAGCCGGGTTTTGCGAAACCCGACTATGTCCAAAGTCGGGTCGAGTGAAATCGGCCGATTATGACGTAAAGTCGGGATCGACCGAAACACGAAACCCAATGCAAGTCAATGGGGCAGCATAGTCGGCAGTGAGTGGGGGCCAGGAAAACACCTAGAGTGCCCATTTTAATGTCAAAACCATCCATTCTTCTTAATGAAGCTTGTCAAGCGTAATTTACCTTATAATAATTGGAAGGCATTTGAAATTGGGGGTCATTTGGCTAAAGTTGTGGGGGGTAGGGTTGGTTCAAGTAATTAGTGGGCCCAGGAAATCTGGACCACGTCACGGCAGTGGAGCAGGGAGAGGTAAGTATTTCAACTTTGCAAGTGCTGTGAACCTGAGCAAGCAGGGGGGGCCCACTCGTTGGCATTGGCACTGGCACAGGGCCCCTCAAAGTACAGCGGTGTGTTTGCACGGCGGGGGCGCCTCCCACCGGCAGCAACACTTTTGCGTACTATGAGAGGCCCTGTGCCAGTGACGTCGCCAACTAGTATTCCTCCCCCCACCTGATGAAGGAACCTGCACTTTCATCTGCACCTTCCTCTTTGTCCCCGTGTAAGGTGGTATGGTATGCGGGAAGAGCAACCTGACTTTCAGCAGGGTCACAATGTTGTTGTGTAGCGTGCACGGGGAATGTTGCGTTATGGGTCAATGTACCAGCAGACTCATCTATCACTGGCTGGGCAATGGGCACGATGAAGTGGAAACACAGATATAGGCCCAAAGAAGAAAGTGGGCTAAATGCAGTTCAAAATTGGTAACACAGGAATAACCAGGGGGCATTGCAGTGGAGGACAACTGGAATGAGAGGCTGACACAGAGAGTAGGGCCAAATCAGTAAGTAGTCGAAATGCAGTTCAAAATTGGCAACCGTAGTAAACAGGCGGCACAGCTTTGTTCAGTGGAGGAGAACAGCAAGGAGTGGCAGACACCGATAGTAGGCCCCAACCCAACTAGTAGGCCAAATGCAGTCTAACATTAACAACTACTTAACGAGAGGCTGAAAATGGAATTTCAGGACAGGAAACCAGGAGAACAGCAAGGAGTGGCAGACACCGATAGTAGGCCCCAAACCAACTAGTACGCCAAATGCAGTTGTTCCATTTAACCACAATTTAATGAGAGCCTGAAGATAGAAGCTCAGGAAAGGCAACCTGGGGAACACCTTGGAGTGTAACACACCATCTCTCTCCACCCCATACCCATTTTTTAGGCCTAATGCAGTGTACTTTTCTACAACTACTAAACGAGAGTCGGAAGACCGAAGCAATGGCAAGGAAACCTGGGGAACACCTTGGAGTGTAACACACCATCTCTCTCCACCCCATTCCCCATTTTTTAGGCCTAATGCAGCCTACTTTCCGACACCTACTAAACGAGAGCATGAAGATCGAAGCTCAGGAAAGGCAACCTGGGGAACACCTTGGAGTGTAACACACCATCTCTCTCCACCCCATACCCATTTTTTAGACCTAATGCAGTGTACTTTTCTACAACTACTAAACGAGAGTCGGAAGACCGAAGCAATGGCAAGGAAACCTGGGGAACACCTTGGAGTGTAACACACCATCTCTCTCCACCCCATTCCCCATTTTTTAGGCCTAATGCAGCCTACTTTCCGACACCTACTAAACGAGAGCATGAAGATCGAAGCTCAGGAAAGGCAACCTGGGGAACACCTTGGAGTGTAACACACCATCTCTCTCCACCCCATACCCATTTTGTAGGCCTAATGCAGCGTACTTTTCTACAACTACTAAACGAGAGCATGAAGATCGAAGCTCAGGAAAGGCAACCTGGTGAAAACCTTGGAGTGTAACACAACCTGTCTCTACACCCCATACCAAATTTGTAGGCCTAATGCAGCGTAGTTTCCACCAACTACTAAACGAGAGCCGGAAGATCGAAGCTCATGAAAGGCAACCCGGGGAACACCTTGGAGTGTAACACAACCTCTCTCTACACCACGAAAGGGCTGATTCTTAGGAAGCAAGGCTGTTGTAAATAAGCATTGCGCGTCCGAGGGTGATTATATTCTTATTCGGTATCTACTCACCCTCGGACGCGCCATGCTTCTTGATTTGTAATTAATGTTTATTTGCAATGTGCTTTTGACTTACTCAATTATTTTTTTAATTATTGATTTTATTAAATTAATAGTTTAACATCTTATTGGAAATAATTTAAAGGAGACGCGACAGGACAACACTCGGTGGATGCCATATCTGTGTTAACAACTCCAAAAAACTTTCAGTTAACTTCTTGCAGGAGAAAGAAATTGTAGCTGTTGGACCTTTGTAGTACAGTTCCAGATATTTGTTGTGTGTTTGTTTTGATTGTTAAAATGTCTGCATTTGAGATCTCAACACGATCTTATTTTTTATAATCAAATTAATTTTTTAAATATTTTATTAGGTTGGTTCAAGGGGTACACGGGCCGCAGTAGACAGGTCAGTGGAGGCCTAGTGGAAGGAGGGACCGCAGATGCGCCACTGTTTCACCCATACACAATTAGTAGGCCTAATGCAGCGTAGTTTCCAACAGCTACTAAACGAGAGCCGGAAGATCGAAGCTCAGGAAAGGCAACCTGGGGAACACCTTGGAGTGTAACACACCATCTCTCTCCACCCCATACCCATTTTGTAGGCCTAATTCAGCGTACTTTTCTACAACTACTAAACGAGAGCATGAAGATCGAAGCTCAGGAAAGGCAACCTGGTGAAAACCTTGGAGTGTAACACAACCTGTCTCTACACCCCATACCAAATTTGTAGGCCTAATGCAGCGTAGTTTCCACCAACTACTAAACGAGAGCCGGAAGATCGAAGCTCATGAAAGGCAACCCGGGGAACACCTTGGAGTGTAACACAACCTCTCTCTACACCACGAAAGGGCTGATTCTTAGGAAGGAAGGCTGTTGTAAATAAGCATTGCGCGTCCGAGGGTGATTATATTCTTATTCGGTATCTACTCACCCTCGGACGCGCCATGCTTCTTGATTTGTAATTAATGTTTATTTGCAATGTGCTTTTGACTTACTCAATTATTTTTTTAATTATTGATTTTATTAAATTAATAGTTTAACATCTTATTGGAAATAATTTAAAGGAGACGCGACAGGACAACACTCGGTGGATGCCATATCTGTGTTAACAACTCCAAAAAAATTTCAGTTAACTTCTTGCAGGAGAAAGTAATTGTAGCTGTTGGACCTTTTTAGAACAGTTCCAGATTTTTGTTGTGTGTTTGTTTTTATTGTTAAAATGTCTGCATTTGAGATCTCAACACGATCTTATTTTTTATAATCAAATTAATTTTTTTTATATTTAATGATGTTGGTTCAAGGGGTACACGGGCAGCAATAGACAGGTCAGTGGAGGCCTAGTGGAAGGAGTGACGGCAGACAGGCATCAAAGGCCTAACATTGGGCTGGCTGTAGGCAAGTTAAAATTGGTTCCAGGGGAACACGGCCATCAGTGGCCTGGTCAGTGTAGTTGTAGTTGAAAGAACGGGACGCAGACAGGCTTCGAAGGCCTAACATAACAAACTTGGGCTGGCTGTAGGCACTTTTAAATTTGTTCCAGGGGTACATGGGCAGCAGTGTATGGTCAGTGGAAGTCTAGTGGAAGGAGTGACGGCAGACAGGCTTCGAAGGCCTAACATAACAAACTTGGGCTGGCTGTAGGCACTTTTAAATTGGTTCCAGGGGTACACGGGCAGCAGTGGTCTGGTCTGTGGAAGTCTAGTGGAAGGAGTGAACGCAGACAGGCTTCGAAGGCCTAACATAACAAACTTGGGCTGGCTGTAGGCACTTTTAAATTGGTTCCAGGGGTACACGGGCAGCAGTGGTCTGGTCAGTGGAAGTCTAGTGGAAGGAGTGACCGCAGACAGGCTTCCAAGGCCTAACATAACAAACTTGGGCTGGCTGTAGGCACTTTTAAATTGGTTCCAGGGGTACACGGGCAGCAGTGGTCTGGTCAGTGGAAGTCTAGTGGAAGGAGTGACCGCAGACAGGCTTCGAAGGCCTAACATAACAAACTTGGGCTGGCTGTAGGCACTTTTAAATTGGTTCCAGGGGTACACGGGCAGCAGTGGTCTGGTCAGTGGAAGTCTAGTGGAAGGAGTGACCGCAGACAGGCTTCCAAGGCCTAACATAACAAACTTGGGCTGGCTGTAGGCACTTTTAAATTGGTTGCAGGGGTACACGGGCAGCAGTGGTCTGGTCAGTGGAAGTCTAGTGGAAGGAGTGACCGCAGACAGGCTTCCAAGGCCTAACATAACAAACTTGGGCTGGCTGTAGGCACTTTTAAATTGGTTCCAGGGGTACACGGGCAGCAGTGGTCTGGTCAGTGGAAGTCTAGTGGAAGGAGTGACCGCAGACAGGCTTCCAAGGCCTAACATAACAAACTTGGGCTGGCTGTAGGCACTTTTAAATTGGTTCCAGGGGTACACGGGCAGCAGTGGTCTGGTCAGTGGAAGTCTAGTGGAAGGAGTGACCGCAGACAGGCTTCCAAGGCCTAACATAACAAACTTGGGCTGGCTGTAGGCACTTTTAAATTGGTTCCAGGGGTACACGGGCAGCAGTGGTCTGGTCAGTGGAAGTCTAGTGGAAGGAGTGACCGCAGACAGGCTTCCAAGGCCTAACATAACAAACTTGGGCTGGCTGTAGGCACTTTTAAATTGGTTCCAGGGGTACACGGGCAGCAGTGGTCTGGTCAGTGGAAGTCTAGTGGAAGGAGTGACCGCAGACAGGCTTCCAAGGCCTAACATAACAAACTTGGGCTGGCTGTAGGCACTTTTAAATTGGTTCCAGGGGTACACGGGCAGCAGTGGTCTGGTCAGTGGAAGTCTAGTGGAAGGAGTGACCGCAGACAGGCTTCCAAGGCCTAACATAACAAACTTGGGCTGGCTGTAGGCACTTTTAAATTGGTTCCAGGGGTACACGGGCAGCAGTGGTCTGGTCAGTGGAAGTCTAGTGGAAGGAGTGACCGCAGACAGGCTTCGAAGGCCTAACATAACAAACTTGGGCTGGCTGTAGGCACTTTTAAATTGGTTCCAGGGGTACACGGGCAGCAGTGGTCTGGTCAGTGGAAGTATAGTGGAAGGAGTGACCGCAGACAGGCTTCCAAGGCCTAACATAACAAACTTGGGCTGGCTGTAGGCACTTTTAAATTGGTTGCAGGGGTACACGGGCAGCAGTGGTCTGGTCAGTGGAAGTCTAGTGGAAGGAGTGACCGCAGACAGGCTTCCAAGGCCTAACATAACAAACTTGGGCTGGCTGTAGGCACTTTTAAATTGGTTCCAGGGGTACACGGGCAGCAGTGGTCTGGTCAGTGGAAGTCTAGTGGAAGGAGTGACCGCAGACAGGCTTCGAAGGCCTAACATAACAAACTTGGGCTGGCTGTAGGCACTTTTAAATTGGTTCCAGGGGTACACGGGCAGCAGTGGTCTGGTCAGTGGAAGTCTAGTGGAAGGAGTGACCGCAGACAGGCTTCCAAGGCCTAACATAACAAACTTGGGCTGGCTGTAGGCACTTTTAAATTGGTTCCAGGGGTACACGGGCAGCAGTGGTCTGGTCAGTGGAAGTCTAGTGGAAGGAGTGACCGCAGACAGGCTTCGAAGGCCTAACATAACAAACTTGGGCTGGCTGTAGGCACTTTTAAATTGGTTCCAGGGGTACACGGGCAGCAGTGGTCTGGTCTGTGGAAGTCTAGTGGAAGGAGTGACCGCAGACAGGCTTCGAAGGCCTAACATAACAAACTTGGGCTGGCTGTAGGCACTTTTAAATTGGTTCCAGGGGTACACGGGCAGCAGTGGTCTGGTCAGTGGAAGTCTAGTGGAAGGAGTGACCGCAGACAGGCTTCCAAGGCCTAACATAACAAACTTGGGCTGGCTGTAGGCACTTTTAAATTGGTTCCAGGGGTACACGGGCAGCAGTGGTCTGGTCAGTGGAAGTCTAGTGGAAGGAGTGACCGCAGACAGGCTTCGAAGGCCTAACATAACAAACTTGGGCTGGCTGTAGGCACTTTTAAATTGGTTCCAGGGGTACACGGGCAGCAGTGGTCTGGTCAGTGGAAGTCTAGTGGAAGGAGTGACCGCAGACAGGCTTCCAAGGCCTAACATAACAAACTTGGGCTGGCTGTAGGCACTTTTAAATTGGTTCCAGGGGTACACGGGCAGCAGTGGTCTGGTCAGTGGAAGTCAAGTGGAAGGAGTGACCGCAGACAGGCTTCCAAGGCCTAACATAACAAACTTGGGCTGGCTGTAGGCACTTTTAAATTGGTTCCAGGGGTACACGGGCAGCAGTGGTCTGGTCAGTGGAAGTCTAGTGGAAGGAGTGACCGCAGACAGGCTTCCAAGGCCTAACATAACAAACTTGGGCTGGCTGTAGGCACTTTTAAATTGGTTCCAGGGGTACACGGGCAGCAGTGGTCTGGTCAGTGGAAGTCTAGTGGAAGGAGTGACCGCAGACAGGCTTCGAAGGCCTAACATAACAAACTTGGGCTGGCTGTAGGCACTTTTAAATTGGTTCCAGGGGTACACGGGCAGCAGTGGTCTGGTCAGTGGAAGTCTAGTGGAAGGAGTGACCGCAGACAGGCTTCGAAGGCCTAACATAACAAACTTGGGCTGGCTGTAGGCACTTTAAAATTGGTTCCAGGGGTACACGGGCAGCAGTGGTCTGGTCAGTGGAAGTCTAGTGGAAGGAGTGACCGCAGACAGGCTTCGAAGGCCTAACATAACAAACTTGGGCTGGCTGTAGGCACTTTTAAATTGGTTCCAGGGGTACACGGGCAGCAGTGGTCTGGTCTGTGGAAGTCTAGTGGAAGGAGTGACCGCAGACAGGCTTCGAAGGCCTAACATAACAAACTTGGGCTGGCTGTAGGCACTTTTAAATTGGTTCCAGGGGTACACGGGCAGCAGTGGTCTGGTCAGTGGAAGTCTAGTGGAAGGAGTGACCGCAGACAGGCTTCCAAGGCCTAACATAACAAACTTGGGCTGGCTGTAGGCACTTTTAAATTGGTTCCAGGGGTACACGGGCAGCAGTGGTCTGGTCAGTGGAAGTCTAGTGGAAGGAGTGACCGCAGACAGGCTTCCAAGGCCTAACATAACAAACTTGGGCTGGCTGTAGGCACTTTTAAATTGGTTCCAGGGGTACACGGGCAGCAGTGGTCTGGTCAGTGGAAGTCTAGTGGAAGGAGTGACCGCAGACAGGCTTCGAAGGCCTAACATAACAAACTTGGGCTGGCTGTAGGCACTTTTAAATTGGTTGCAGGGGTACACGGGCAGCAGTGGTCTGGTCAGTGGAAGTCTAGTGGAAGGAGTGACCGCAGACAGGCTTCGAAGGCCTAACATAACAAAATTGGGCTGGCTGTAGGCACTTTTAAATTGGTTCCAGGGGTACATGGGCAGCAGTGTATGGTCAGTGGAAGTCTAGTGGAAGGAGTGACGGCAGACAGGCTTCGAAGGCCTAACATAACAAAATTGGGCTGACTGTAGGCACTTTTAAATTGGTTCCAGGGTAACACGGCCAGCAGTGGCCTGGTCAGTGTAGTAGTTGTAGAAAGAAGGGAGCGCAGACAGGCTTCGAAGGCCTAACATAACAAAAATGTCAAAACAATGGTATTGTCAGTGCCAGGCATTGAAGGATGTCAGCGCCTAGACTACACATTGGTGAAGCTGTGAGAGATAATTTTGCTAGTGGTAGAGCACTGTTTGAGCTGGGGGGGGGAACTGTCTTGTGGCCGGCGGTACAGGCACAGGGCCCCTCATATTACAACGGTGTCTGACGTTGGGTGCGCACCACCACCGCCAGAGACACTTTATTGTACTATGAGGGACCCAGTGGCAGTGCCGTCGACCAAAAGCGGCCACACCCACCTCTTCAGACAAACAGCACTCTCAAGGGTCCAAGCGCAAAGTGGCGATAGCACGGCCCCGTGTGGGGAGTTTGGCCATTTCGTGAGGTGGAAACATGTCGTATGCTGGACAATCAGGTGAAGAAAATTACGAGATTGGAAAAGTCATTCAGAATAGTCCACAGGCAAGACCTTTTCATAGGAAAGCTAGGTGTCAGCCGGGCAGGGTGGGGCAAAAGATTTTGAAATCCAGTTGTGGTTCATTTTAATGAAGGTTAGATCATCTACATTTTGGGTAGCCAGACGAGTCCTTTTTTCTGTTAGTATTGAACCTGCAGCACTGAATACTCTTTCTGATAGGACACTAGCTGCCGGGCAAGCAAGCTCCTGCAATGCATATTCTGCCAATTCTGGCCAGGTGTCTAATTTGGATGCCCAGTAATCAAATGGGAATGACGGTTGAGGGAGAACGTCGATAAGGGATGAAAAATAGTTTGTAACCATACTGGACAAATGTTGTCTCCTGTCACTTTGAATTGATGCTGCAGTACCTGTCCTGTCTGCGGTCATAGAAAAATCACTCCACAACCTGGTCAGAAAACCCCTCTGGCCAACGCCACTTCTGATTTCTGCCCCTCTAACACCTCTGGTCTGCTGGCCCCTGGAGCTCGTGTGAGAACGATCACGGGCGCTGTGTGCAGGGAATGCCAGAAGCAAACGGTCAACAAGAGTTGATTGTTTTGTTGCTAATATTAGTTCCAAGTTCTCATGTGGCATAATATTTTGCAATTTGCCTTTATAGCGAGGATCAAGGAGGCAGGCCAACCAGTAATCGTCATCGTTCATCATTTTTGTAATGCGTGTGTCCCTTTTGAGGATACGCAAGGCATAATCCGCCATGTGGGCCAAAGTTCCCGTTGTCAAATCTGCGGTTGTGCTTGGTTGAGGGGCAGTTGCAGGCAAATCTACGTCACTTGTGTCCCTCAAAAAACCAGAACCCGGCCTTGCCACGCCACCAATTTCCCGTGCCCCCGGGAAAGCTTCCTCATTAAAAATATACTCATCCCCATCATCCTCCCCATCCTCCACCTCCTCTTCGCCCGGTACCTCGTCATGTACACTGCCCTGACCAGACAATGGCTGACTGTCATCAAGGCTTTCCTCTTCCTCTGGTGCAGACGCCTGATCCTTTATGTGCGTCAAACTTTGCATCAGCAGACGCATTAGGGGGATGCTCATGCTTATTATGGCGTTGTCTGCACTAACCAGCCGTGTGCATTCCTCAAAACACTGAAGGACTTGACACATGTCTTGAATCTTCGACCACTGCACACCTGACAACTCCATGTCTGCCATCCTACTGCCTGCCCGTGTATGTGTATCCTCCCACAAAAACATAACAGCCCGCCTCTGTTCGCACAGTCTCTGAAGCATGTGCAGTGTTGAGTTCCACCTTGTTGCAACGTCTATGATTAGGCGATGCTGGGGAAGGTTCAAAGAACGCTGATAGGTCTGCATACGGCTGGAGTGTACAGGCGAACGGCGGATATGTGCGCAAAGTCCACGCACTTTGAGGAGCAGGTCGGATAACCCCGGATAACTTTTCAGGAAGCACTGCACCACCAGGTTTAATGTGTGAGCCAGGCAAGGAATGTGTTTCAGTTGGGAAAGGGAGATGGCAGCCATGAAATTCCTTCCGTTATCACTCACTACCTTGCCTGCCTCAAGATCTACAGTGCCCAGCCACGACTGCGTTTCTTGCTGCAAGAACTCGGACAGAACTTCCGCGGTGTGTCTATTGTCGCCCAAACACTTCATAGCCAATACAGCCTGCTGACGTTTGCCAGTAGCTGCCCCATAATGGGAGACCTGGTGTGCAACAGTGGCAGGTGCGGATGGAGTGTTTGTGCGACTGCGGTCTGTGGACGAGCTCTTGCTTCTGCAGGAGGACGAGGAGGAGGAGGAGGAGGAGGGGGTGCGAACGGCTACAGACAACTGTTTACTAGACCGTGGGCTAGGCAGAACTGTCCCAAACTTGCTGTCCCCTGTGGACCCTGAATCCACCACATTTACCCAGTGTGCCGTGATGGACACGTAACGTCCCTGGCCATGCCTACTGGTCCATGCATCTGTTGTCAGGTGCACCTTTGTGCTCACAGATTGCCTGAGTGCATGGACGATGCGCTCTTTAACATGCTGGTGGAGGGCTGGGATGGCTTTTCTGGAAAAAAAGTGTCGACTGGGTAGCTCGTAGCGTGGTACAGCGTAGTCCATCAGGTCTTTGAAAGCTTCGCTTTCAACTAACCGGTAGGGCATCATCTCTAACGAGATTAGTCTAGCTATGTGGGCGTTCAAACCCTGTGTACGCGGATGCGAGGCTAAGTATTTCCTTTTTCTAACCATAGTCTCATGTAGGGTGAGCTGGACTGGAGAGCTGGAGATCGTGGAACTAGCGGGGGTGCCGGTGGACATGGCAGACTGAGAGACGGTGGGAGATGGTATTGTTGCCGCCGGTGCCCTAGATGCAGTGTTTCCTACTACGAAACTGGTGATTCCCTGACCCTGACTGCTTTGGCCTGGCAAAGATACCTGCACAGATACAGCAGGTGGTGCGCTAAATGGTGGTCCTACACTGCCGGAAGGGATGTTGCGTTGATGACTAGCTTCATTGGCCGAGGGTGCAACAACCTTAAGGGACGTTTGGTAGTTAGTCCAAGCTTTCAAATGCATGGTGGTTAAATGTCTATGCATGCAACTAGTATTGAGACTTTTCAGATTCTGACCTCTGCTTAAGGAAGTAGAACATTTTTGACAGATGACTTTGCGCTGATCAATTGGATGTTGTTTAAAAAAATGCCAGACTGCACTCTTTCTAGCATCGGATACCTTTTCAGGCATTGCAGACTGAGCTTTAACCGGATGGCCACGCTGTCCTCCACCAGGTTTTGGCTTTGCCACGCGTTTTGGGCAAGATACGGGCCCGGCAGATGGAACCTGTGGCGATGTTGATGCCTGCTGCGGCCCCTCCTCCTCCTCTGCTTCAGAACTGCTGCCGCCTGCACCCTGTTCCCCCAATGGCTGCCAATCGGGGTCAAGAACTGGGTCATCTAATAACTCTTCTTGTACCTCCTGCGCAACTTCGTCTGTGTCACCGTGTCGTTCGGTGGTATAGCGTTCGTGATGGGGCAACATAGTCTAATCAGGGTCTGATTCTTGATCAGCACCCTGCGAGGGCAATGTTGTGGTCTGAGTCAAAGGACCAGCATAGTAGTCTGGCTGTGGCTGTGCGTCAGTGCACTCCATGTCAGATTCAACTTGTAATGGGCATGGACTGTTAACTGCTTCACTTTCTAAGCCAGGGACGGTATGTGTAAAGAGCTCCATGGAGTAACCCGTTGTGTCGCCTGCTGCATTCTTCTCTGTTGTTGTTTTTGCTGAAGAGGACAAGGAAGTGACTTGTCCCTGACCGTGAACATCCACTAACGACGCGCTGCTTTTACTTTTACCAGTTTCACGAGAGGAGGCAAAAGAGCTAGAGGCTGAGTCAGCAAGATAAGCCAAAACTTGCTCTTGCTGCTCCGGCTTTAAAAGCGGTTTTCCTAATCCCAGAAAAGGGAGCGTTCGAGGCCTTGTGTAGCCGGACGACGAACCTGGCTCCACAGCTCCAGACTTAGGTGCAATATTTTTTTCCCCACGACCACCTGATGCTCCACCACTACCACTACCCTCATTACCAGCTGACAATGAACGCCCCCGGCCACGACCTCTTCCACTAGACTTCCTCATTGTTTTAAAAACGTAACCAAACTAACGTTATTTGTTGCAGTCACACAACTTACACAGTGAGCTATAACTTCAGTATGATTTAGCTACCCCTTTACAGGTTGGTGAGACCACAGCGAAAATCAGGCCCAATGTTACACACTCTGTTTTTGGTGGCTGCAAATTAGAGAGATGCCCCACACGCAGGACTGTCACTGAAGCACAAATGTTAATATTAATGTCACACTATTATTTTTTTTTTATTTTTATTTTTTTCAGGAACACTTTAGAAACCCCAAAAAAAAAAAAAAATAGATTTTTGCAGGGAGAATTTAGAAAACAAATGTAACAAACTATATGCTTTCTATGGGCCACTGAGTGAGAGATGACGCACACAGGAATCAGGAGTGGCACACAAGCCCAGAGGCCAATATTTTTCTACCAATGATTGATGGAGTTATTTTCTCTGGTAGATTTTGGAACCCAAATCAAGGAAAAAAAATATAGGCTTTCTATGGACCACAATTGGAGAGAGAGAGAGAGAGAGAGAGAGAGAGAGAGAGAGATGGCACACCCAGGAGTCAAGACTGGCACACAAGCAGAAAGGCCAATATTAATCTCCCATTTTTTTTTTTGGGTTTTTTTTTTTTTTTTTTTTTTTTTCAGGGAGACTTTAGAAAAAAAAATAATAAAAAAAATATGATTTTATCAGGAAGAATTTAGAAACCAAATAAAATAAAATTATTTTTTCAGGGAGAATTTATAAAACAAATAAAAACAAAAATAGGCGTTCTATGGCCCACTGACTGAGAGATGACGCACACAGGAGTCAGGAGTGGCACACAAGCCCAGAGGCCAATATTTTTCTACCAATGATTGATGTAGTTATTTTCTCTGGTAGATTTTGGAACCCAAATCAAGGAAAAAAAATATAGGCTTTCTATGGACCACAATTGGAGAGAGAGAGAGAGAGAGAGAGAGAGAGAGAGAGATGGCACACCCAGGAGTCAAGACTGGCACACAAGCAGAAAGGCCAATATTAATCTCCCATTTTTTTTTTGGGTTTGTTTTTTTTTTTTTTTTCAGGGAGACTTTAGAAAAAAAAATAATAAAAAAAATATGATTTTATCAGGAAGAATTTAGAAACCAAATAAAATAAAATGATTTTTTCAGGGAGAATTTATAAAACAAATAAAACCAAAAATAGGCGTTCTATGGCCCACTGACTGAGAGATGACGCACACAGGAGTCAAGACTGGCACACAAGCAGAAAGGCCAATATTAATCTCCCACTGTTTTTTTTTTTTTTTCAGGGAGACTTTAGAAAAAAAAATAATAAAAAAAATATGATTTTATCAGGAAGAATTTAGAAACCAAATAAAATAAAATGATTTTTTCAGGGAGAATTTATAAAACTAATAAAACAAAAAATAGGCGTTCTATGGCCCACTGAGTGAGAGATGACGCACACAGGAGTCAAGACTGGCACACAAGCAGAAAGGCCAATATTAATCCCCCACTGTTTTTTTTTTTTTTTTTTTTTTTTGTTTTGTTTTTTTCAGGGAGACTTTAGAAAAAAAAATAATAAAAAAAATATGATTTTATCAGGAAGAATTTAGAAACCAAATAAAATAAAATGATTTTTTCAGGGAGAATTTAGAAAACAAATAAAACCAAAAATAGGCGTTCTATGGCCCACTGACTGAGAGAGAGAGAGAGATGGCACGCTTAGTACTGGCACACAAGCCCAAAGGGCAATATTAATCTCCCTTTTTTTTTCAGGGAGAATTTCTAAAACCCAAAAAAAAAAAAAAATAGGCTTTCTATGGCCCACTATTTGTGAGAGAGATGGGACGCTCAGGACTGGCACAGATGGCACGCTCAGGACTGGCACAGAAGCCCAGAGGCCAATATTAATCTCCCTTTTTTTCAGGGAGAATTTATAAAACCAAAAAAAAAAATTAAATAGGCTTTCTATGGCCCACTATTTGTGAGAGAGATGGCACGCTCAGGGCTGGCACAGATGGCACGCTCACAACTGGCACACAAGCCCAGAGGCCAATATTAATCTCCCTTTTTTCAGGGAAAATTTATAAAACCAAAAAAAAAATTAAATAGGCTTTCTATGGCCCACTATTTGTGAGAGAGATGGCACGCTCAGGACTGGCACAGATGGCACGCTCACAACTGGCACACAAGCCCAGAGGCCAATATTAATCTCCCTTTTTTTCAGGGAGAATTTATAAAACCCAAAAAAAAATTAAATAGGCTTTCTATGGCCCACTATTTGTGAGAGAGATGGCACGCTCAGGGCTGGCACAGATGGCACGCTCAGGACTGGCACACAAGCCCAGAGGCCAATATTAATCTCCCTTTTTTTCAGGGAGAATTTATAAAACCCAAAAAAAAATAAAATAGGCTTTCTATGGCCCACTATTTGTGAGAGAGATGGCACACTCAGGACTGGCACACAAGCCCAAAGGCCAATATTAATCTCCCACTGTATTTTTATCAGGGAGAATTTATACACCCCACAAAAAAAAATACAGAAAAATGAAAAGGCTTTCTATGGCCCACTATGTGAGAGAGATGGCACACACAGGGATGGCACTCTAGCAGAAATGCCAAATTGCCAATCTTAATCTCCCACCAAAAAAAAAAAAAACAGGGAATGTCCTACAATTACTATCTCCCTGCCTGCAGTAATCTCAGCCGGGTATGGCAGGCAGCTACTATCTCCCTGCCTGCAGTAATCTCAGCCAGGTATGGCAGGCAGCAATAAGGAGTGGACTGATGCACAAATGAAATAAAAAGTGTGGACAAACAAAAAAGATAGCTGTGCAGAAAGGAAGGAACAAGAGGATTTGTGCTTTGAAAAAAGCAGTTGGTTTGCACAGTGTTTTATTAGTTTTATAAATTCTCCCTGAAAAAAAAAAAAAAATAACTTCCACTGTCCCTGCACACCGAGGGTGGTGTTGGACAGTGCAAATCGCTGCAGCACAAGCGGTTTTGTGGTTAATGGACCCTGCCTAACGCTATCCCTGCTTCTGACAAAGCGGCAGCAACCTCTCCCTAAGCTCAGATCAGCAGCAGTAAGATGGCGGTCGGCGGGAACGCCTCTTTATAGCCCCTGTGACGTCACAGACAGCAAGCCAATCACTGCAATGCCCTTCTCTAAGATGGTGGGGACCAGGACCTATGTCATCACGCTGCCCACACTCTGCGTTTACCTTCATTGGCTGAGAAATGGCGCTTTTCGCGTCATTGAAACGCGACTTTGGCGCGAAAGTCGCGTACCGCATGGCCGACCCCGCACAGGGGTCGGATCGGGTTTCATGAAACCCCGACTTAGCCAAAAGTCGGCGACTTTTGAAAATGTTCGACCCGTTTCGCTCAACCCTAGTCTCCACATTTTGAGACCTATAATTTTTCCATATTTTGGTCCACAGAGTCATGTGAGGTCTTGTTTTTTGCGGGACGAGTTGACGTTTTTATCGGTTACATTTTCGGACACGTGACAGTTTTTGATCGCTTTTTATTCCGATTTTTTGTGAGGCAGAATGACCAAAAACCAGCTATTCATGAATTTCTTTTGGGGGAGGCGTTTATACCGTTCCGCGTTTGGTAAAATTGATGAAGCAGTTTTATTCTTCGGGTCAGTACGATTACAGCGATACCTCATTTATATCATTTTTTTTATGTTTTGGCGCTTTTATACGATAAAAGCTATTTTATAGAAAAAATAATTATTTTGGCATCGCTGTATTCTGAGGACTATAACTTTTTTATTTTTTTGGTTATGATGCTATATCGTGGCTCGTTTTTTGCGGGACAAGATGACGCTTTCAGAGGTACCATGGTTATTTATATCCGTCTTTTTGATCGCGTGTTATTCCACTTTTTGTTCAGCGTTATGATAATAAAGCGTTGTTTTTTGGCTCGTTTTTTTTTTTTTTTCTTACGGTGTTCACTGAAGGGGTTAACTAGTGGGCCAGTTTTATAGGTCGGGTCGTTACGGACGCGGCGATACTAAATATGTGTACTTTTATTGTTTTTTTGGGGTTTTTTTAGGTAAAGAAATGTATTTATGGGAATAATATTTTTTTTTTTCTGCTTTATTTAGGAATTTTTTTTTTTTTTTTTTTTTACAAGTGTGGAAATTTTTTTTTTTACTTTTTCACTTTGTCCCAGGGGGGGACATCACAGATCACCGATCTGACAGTGTGCACAGCACTCTGTTAGATCGGTGATCTGACATACAGCCGGGCAGGATTAGAGCTGCAGCTGCAGCCTGATCCTGACCCGGAAGTGCTCCCTGCAGGACCCGGATGCAGCCCGGCGACCATTTTGGATCCGGGGTCTGCAGGGAGAAGACGCTCGGTACACGGTGAGCACATCACCGTGTACCGATCGTCTCAGGGAAGCCCGCAGGGAGCCCCCTCCCTGCGCGATGCTTCCCTGCACCGCCGGCACACCGCGATCATCTTTGATCGCGGTGTGCCGGGGGTTAATGTGCCGGGAGCAGTCCGTGACCGCTCCTGGCACATAGTGCCGGATGTCAGCTGCGATAGGCAGCTGACACCCGGCCGCGATCGGCCGCTCTCCCCCCGTGAGCGCGGCCGATCGCATATGACGTACTATCCCGTCCCTGGGAATTAAGTCCCAGGTCACCTGGACGGGATAGTACGTCATATGGGATTAAGGGGTTAAAAACATGACAAATAAAATTGCAAAATTCTCCTGTAAATAATTGTGCAAAGAGGGAACCATCATACCATTACAAAATACGAGTGGATTTTCATGGGCCCATCCAGTATGTTGGTTCATAGGCCTAATGGGGTGCATATGACTGTGCAGCAGGGCTGGCCTTGTTGCCAATGTGTGAACCAAAGGATTACGGGAGTACAAAATGCATATTGTGAAGTGGATTTTCATGGGCCCATTCACTATGTGGGTTCCAAGGCCTAATTGGGTGCATATGACTATGCAGCAGGGCTCGCCTTCCTGCCAATGTGTAAAACCAAGGAGACATATTTCCAAGCAAAACCCGTTTTGCCTTCGTTTTCATGTGTTTTTTGTGGCACTGATCCCCATGAGGTCCCTGTGTCATTTGAGCAGTGTTTCCATCATTTTCAGATGTTTTTAGACCTAAAACAGACCCCCGGGGGGGATCGCGGTAAAAATACTCGGATCTCCCATAGAATTACATTGGGCTCATTGTTCTGGCCGATTACCCGAGTATTCCAATTTGCTCGACCCGATCAACGAGCACCCGAGCATTTTAGTGCTCGCCCATCACTAATGCTGACATTAAACAATCTACTGCTGTAAACTATTAAAGCTGCTGACAGTAAACCCTTAAAGGGAATTTGTCAGTAGGATCAAGCCTTCTAGGCCATCTATATAGGCATATAGGTCATAGAATCTTGTATAAAATAATACCTTTTTTTTTACATTAAACTCTGGGGGGCAGATTCTCAGGGATATCTATAGTCATGTGTTGTGAATTCTGTTTTCGGGCTCCCTCCTGTGGTCATGAATGGTACTTCGGCTGGTTCTGTCCATGGACTTTCTCTGATGCCTGTGCGTGTTTCTGAGTTTCCTTCCACAGGTGAAAAGGCTAATTCGTTAGTGGGCTGCTCTATTTAACTCCACTTGGATCCTTGTCCGATGCCAGCTGTCAATGTTGTAGCATTGGTCTAGTTCGCTCATGGATCTTCCTGGTTACCTGTTCTCTCCAGCTGAAGCTTTTTTCTTGTTTGCTATTTTTTCTGTCCAGCATGCTTATGTGAATTTTGCCTTGCTTGCTGGAAGCTCTGGAACGCAGAGGGGCGCCTCCGCTCCGTTAGTCGGTGCGGAAGTTATTTTTCCCTGCACTCTCTGTGTGGCTTTTTTAGGGTTTTGTGCTGACTGCAAAGTGACCTTTCCTATCTTCTGTCTGTTTAGTAAGTCGGGCCTCTCTTTGCTAAATCTATTTCATCTCTGTGTTTGTGATTTCTTCTTACTCACAGTCAATATATGTGGGGGGCTGCCTTTTCCTTTGGGGAATTTTCTCTGAGGCAAGATAGGCTTATTTTTCCTATCTCTAGGGCTAGCTAGTTCTGAGGCTGTGACGAGGCGCCTAGGTCATGATAGGAGCGCTCCACGGCTATTTCTAGTGTACGTGATAGGATTAGGGATTGCGGTCAGCAGAGGTTCCACTTCCCAGAGCTTGTCCTGTATTAATGTGCTATCAGGTCTTTTCTGGTGCTCTAACTATCAGGTCCACTATTTGTTCTAACCACCAGATCATAACAGTACAGCTGGCCAAAAGTATTGATGCATCTCAATAGAGGGATAAGTGAAGCTCTGAGACCATTTTTTTTTCTTTGCAGCGTGTTCTGTCTCACTTTTCCCCTTTACCTCTGGGTGGTTCAGAACACAGGTGTAGACATGGACATTCAAGGTCTGTCCTCTTGGATGGATAATCTCACTACAAGGGTACAAAACATTCAATATTTTGTGGTTCAGAATCCGATGTCAGAGCCTAGGATTCCAATTCCTGATTTATGTTTTGGTGATAGATCTAAGTTCTTGAATTTCAAAAATAATTGTAAATTGTTTCTAGCTTTGAAACCTCACTCCTCAGGTGATCCTGCTCAACAAGTAAGGATCATTATTTCTTTGTTACGTGGTGACCCTCAAGACTGGGCATTTTCCCTTGCGCCAGGAGATCCGGCATTGCGTGATGTGGATGCGTTTTTCCTGGTGCTCGGATTGCTTTATGACGAACCTAATTCAGTGGATCAGGCAGAGAAAATCTTGCTGGCTCTGTGTCAGGGTCGGGATGAAGCAGAGATATATTGTCAGAAGTTTAGAAAGTGGTCTGTGCTCACTCAGTGGAATGAATGTGCCCTGGCAGCAATCTTCAGAAAGGGTCTCTCTGAAGCCCTTAAAGATGTCATGGTGGGATTTCCCATGCCTGCTGGTCTGAATGAGTCTATGTCCTTGGCCATTCAGATCGATCGGCGCTTGCGTGAGCGTAAAACTGTGCACCATTTGGCGGTACTATCTGAGCATGGGCCTGAGCCTATGCAGTGTGATAGGACTTTGACCAGAGCTGAACGGCAGGAACACAGACGTCGGAATGGGCTGTGTTTTTACTGTGGTGATTCCACTCATGCTATCTCCGATTGTCCTAAGCGCACTAAGCGGTTCGCTAGGTCTGCCACCATTGGTACGGTACAGTAAAAATTTCTGTTGTCCGTTACACTGATTTGTTCTTTGTCTTCCTACTCTGTTATGGCATTTGTGGATTCAGGCGCTGCCCTGAATTTGATGGACTTGGAATATGCTAGGCGCTGTGGTTTTTTCTTGGAGCCCTTGCAGCATCCTATTCCATTGAGAGGAATTGATGCTACGCCTTTGGCCAAGAATAAGCCTCAGTACTGGACCCAATTGACCATGTGCATGGCTCCTGCACATCAGGAGGATATCCGTTTTTTGGTGTTACACAATCTGCATGATGTGGTCGGTATAGGGTTACCATGGCTACAGGTCCATAATTCAGTATTGGACTGGAAATCTATGTCTGTGTCCAGCTGGGGTTGCCAGGGGGTACATGGTGATGTTCCATTTTTGTCAATTTCATCTTCTACTCCTTCTGAAGTTCCGGAGTTTTTGTCGGATTATCAGGATGTATTTGATGAGCCCAAAGCCAGTGCCCTACCTCCTCATAGGGTGTTATGTAGGCAATCCAGTAACACAGTGTGCCAGCAATCAGAGCACATACAGTGATCTGACAATAACCCAAAAACAATAGAACGAGCTCTGAGACGTGGAATCTCTGTAGACCGCAATACCTGAACCTATCCTAAACACAACTAAAGGCAGCTGTGGATTGCGCCTGACACTACCTATGCAACTCGGCACAGCCTGAGGAGCTGACTAGCCTGAAGACAGAAAAACAAGCCTGACTTGCCTCAGAGAAATACCCCAAATGAAAAGGCAGCCCCCCACATACAATGACTGTTAGCAAGATGAAAAGACAAACGTAGGGATGAAATAGATTCAGCAAAGTGAGGCCCGATATTCTAGATAGAGCGAGGATAGCAAAGAGAACTTTGCAGTCTACAAAAAACCCTAAAGCAAAAAACCACGCAAAGGGGGCAAAAAGACCCACTGTGCCGAACTAACGGCACGGCGGTACACCCTTTGCGTCTCAGAGCTTCCAGCAAAACGAATAGACAAGCTGGACAGAAAAAGTAGCAACAAAAGCAAAGAAGCACTTATCTAAGCAGAGCAGCAGGCCACAGGAAAGATCCAGAAGCTTAGATCCAACACTGGAACATTGACAAGGAGCAAGGAAGACAGAATCAGGCGGAGTTAAATAAGCAGCCAACGAGCTCACCAGAACACCTGAGGGAGGAAGCTCAGAAGCTGCAGTACCACTTGTGACCACAGGAGTGAATTCAGCCACAGAATTCACAACAGTACCCCCCCCTTGAGGAGGGGTCACCGAACCCTCACCAGAGCCCCCAGGCCGACCAGGATGAGCCACATGAAAGGCACGAACAAGATCTGGAGCATGGACATCAGAGGCAAAAACCCAGGAATTATCTTCCTGAGCATAACCCTTCCATTTAACCAGATACTGGAGTTTCCGTCTAGAAACACGAGAATCCAAAATTTTCTCCACAATATACTCCAATTCCCCCTCCACCAAAACCGGGGCAGGAGGCTCAACAGATGGAACCATAGGTGCCACGTATCTCCGCAACAACGACCTATGGAATACATTATGTATGGAAAAGGAGTCTGGGAGGGTCAGACGAAAAGACACAGGATTGAGAATCTCAGAAATCCTATACGGACCAATAAAACGAGGTTTAAATTTAGGAGAGGAAACCTTCATAGGAATATGACGAGAAGATAACCAAACCAGATCCCCAACACGAAGTCGGGGACCCACACGGCGTCTGCGATTAGCGAAAAGTTGAGCCTTCTCCTGGGACAAGGTCAAATTGTCCACTACCTGAGTCCAGATCTGCTGCAACCTGTCCACCACAGAATCCACACCAGGACAGTCCGAAGACTCAAACTGTCCTGAAGAGAAACGAGGATGGAACCCAGAATTGCAGAAAAATGGAGAGACCAAGGTAGCCGAGCTGGCCCGATTATTAAGGGCGAACTCAGCCAACGGCAAAAAGGACACCCAATCATCCTGGTCTGCGGAAACAAAACATCTCAGATATGTTTCCAAGGTCTGATTGGTTCGTTCGGTCTGGCCATTAGTCTGAGGATGGAAAGCCGAGGAAAAAGATAGGTCAATGCCCATCCTACCACAAAAGGCTCGCCAAAATCTTGAAACAAACTGGGAACCTCTGTCAGAAACAATATTCTCAGGAATGCCATGCAAACGAACCACATGCTGGAAGAACAAAGGCACCAAATCAGAGGAGGAAGGCAATTTAACCAAGGGCACCAGATGGACCATTTTAGAAAAGCGATCACAGACCACCCAAATGACTGACATCTTTTGAGAAACGGGAAGGTCAGAAATGAAATCCATCGAAATATGTGTCCAAGGCCTCTTTGGGACCGGCAAGGGCAAAAGCAACCCACTGGCACGTGAACAGCAGGGCTTAGCCCTAGCACAAATCCCACAGGACTGCACAAAAGTACGTACATCCCGTGACAGAGATGGCCACCAGAAGGATCTAGCCACTAACTCTCTGGTACCAAAGATTCCAGGATGACCAGCCAACACCGAACAATGAAGTTCAGAGATAACTTTACTAGTCCACCTATCAGGGACGAACAGTTTCTCCGCCGGACAACGATCAGGTTTATTCGCCTGAAATTTTTGCAACTCTCGCAGCAAATCAGGGGAGATGGCAGACACAATGACTCCTTCCTTGAGGATACTCGCCGGCTCAGATGAACCCGGAGAGTCGGGCACAAAACTCCTAGACAGAGCATCCGCCTTCACATTTTTAGAGCCCGGAAGGTACGAAATCACAAAATCGAAGCGGGAAAAAATAACGACCAACGGGCCTGTCTAGGATTCAAGCGCTTGGCAGACTCGAGATAAGTAAGGTTCTTATGATCAGTCAATACCACCACGCGATGCTTAGCTCCTTCAAGCCAATGACGCCATTCCTCGAATGCCCACTTCATGGCCAGCAACTCTCGGTTGCCCACATCATAATTACGCTCAGCAGCCGAAAACTTCCTGGAAAAGAAAGCACATGGTTTCAACACTGAGCAACCAGAACCTCTCTGTGACAAAACCGCCCCTGCTCCAATCTCAGAAGCATCAACCTCGACCTGGAACGGAAGAGAAACATCTGGTTGACACAACACAGGGGCAGAACAAAAACGATGCTTCAACTCCTGAAAAGCTTCCACAGCAGCAGAAGACCAATTAACCAAATCAGCACCCTTCTTGGTCAAATCGGTCAATGGTTTGGCAATGCTAGAAAAATTACAGATGAAGCGACGATAAAAATTAGCAAAGCCCAGGAATTTTTGCAGACTTTTCAGAGATGTCGGCTGAGTCCAATCCTGGATGGCTTGGACCTTAACCGGATCCATCTCGATAGTAGAAGGGGAAAAGATGAACCCCAAAAATGAAACTTTCTGCACACCGAAGAGACACTTTGATCCCTTCACAAACAAAGAATTAGCACGCAGGACCTAGAAAACCATTCTGACCTGCTTCACATGAGAGTCCCAATCATCTGAGAAGATCAAAATGTCATCCAAGTAAACAATCAGGAATTTATCCAGATACTCACGGAAGATGTCATGCATAAAAGACTGAAACACAGATGGAGCACTGGCAAGTCCGAACGGCATCACTAGATACTCAAAATGACCCTCGGGCGTATTAAATGCAGTTTTCCATTCATCTCCTTGCCTGATTCTCACCAGATTATACGCACCACGAAGATCTATCTTAGTGAACCAACTAGCCCCCTTAATCCGAGCAAACAAGTCAGATAACAATGGCAAGGGATACTGAAATTTAACAGTGATCTTATTAAGAAGGCGGTAATCAATACACGGTCTCAGCGAACCATCCTTCTTGGCTACAAAAAAGAACCCTGCTCCCAGTGGTGATGACGATGGGCGAATATGTCCCTTCTCCAGGGATTCCTTCACATAACTGCGCATAGCGGCGTGTTCAGGCACGGATAAATTAAATAATCGACCTTTAGGGAATTTACTACCAGGAATCAAATTGATAGCACAATCACAATCCCTATGCGGAGGTAGGGCATCGGACTTGGGCCCTTCAAATACATCCTGATAATCAGACAAGAACTCTGGGACCTCAGAAGGAGTGGATGACGAAATTGACAAAAATGGAACATCACCATGTACCCCCTGACAACCCCAGCTGGATACCGACATAGAGTTCCAATCCAATACTGGATTATGGGTTTGCAGCCATGGCAACCCCAACACGACCACATCATGCAGATTATGTAGCACCAGAAAGCGAATAACTTCCTGATGTGCAGGAGCCATGCACATGGTCAGCTGGGTCCAGTACTGAGGTTTATTCTTGGCCAAAGGTGTAGCATCAATTCCTCTCAACGGAATAGGACACCGCAAAGGCTCCAAGAAAAACCCACAACGTTTAGCATAATCCAAATCCATCAGATTCAGGGCAGCGCCTGAATCCACAAACGCCATGACAGAATACGATGACAAAGAGCATATCAAGGTAATGGACAGAAGGAATTTGGATTGTACAGTACCAATGACGGCAGACCTATCGAACCGCTTAGTGCGCTTAGGACAATCAGAAATAGCATGAGTGGAATTACCACAGTAGAAACACAGACCATTCAGACATCTGTGTTCTTGCCGTTCAACTCTGGTCATAGTCCTATCGCACTGCATAGGCTCAGGTTTAATCTTAGACAATACCGCCAAATGGTGCACAGATTTACGCTCGCGCAAGCGTCGACCGATCTGAATGGCCAAAGACATAGACTCATTCAAACCAGCAGGCATAGGAAAACCCACCATGACATCCTTAAGAGCCTCAGAGAGACCCTTTCTGAACAAAGCTGCCAGCGCAGATTCATTCCACAGAGTGAGTACTGACCACTTCCTAAATTTCTGACAATATACTTCTATATCATCCTGACCCTGGCACAAAGCCAGCAAATTTTTCTCAGCCTGATTCACTGAATTAGGCTCATCGTAAAGTAATCCGAGCGCCAGGAAAAACGCATTGATATTACTCAATGCAGGGTCTCCTGGCGCAAGAGAAAATGCCCAGTTCTGAGGGTCGCCGCACAAAAAAGAAATAATAATCAAAACCTGTTGAATAGGATTACCAAAAGAATGAGGTTTCAATGCCAGAAATAGCTTACAATTATTTTTGAAATTAAGAAACTTAGTTCTATCACCAAAAAACAAATCAGGAATAGGAATTCTTGGTTCTAACATAGATTTCTGATCAATAGTATCTTGAATCCTTTGTACATTTGTAACGAGATTATCCATTGAAGAGCACAGACCCTGAATATGCATGTCCACACCTGTGTCCTGAAACACCCAAATGTCTAGGGGAAAAAAAAGACTGAACACAGAGCTGAGAAAAAAAAATGATGTCAGAACTTCTTTTTTCCCTCTATTGAGAATCATTAGGGTGGCTCCTTGTACTGTTATGTAGGCAATCCAGTGACACAGTGTGCCAGCAATCAGAGCACATACAGTGATCTGACAATAACCCAAAAACAATAGAACGAGCTCTGAGACGTGGAATCTCTGTAGACCGCAATACCTGAACCTATCCTAAACACAACTAAAGGCAGCTGTGGATTGCGCCTGACACTACCTATGCAACTCGGCACAGCCTGAGGAGCTGACTAGCCTGAAGACAGAAAAACAAGCCTGACTTGCCTCAGAGAAATACCCCAAATGAAAAGGCAGCCCCCCACATACAATGACTGTTAGCAAGATGAAAAGACAAACGTAGGGATGAAATAGATTCAGCAAAGTGAGGCCCGATATTCTAGATAGAGCGAGGATAGCAAAGAGAACTTTGCAGTCTACAAAAAACCCTAAAGCAAAAAACCACGCAAAGGGGGCAAAAAGACCCACTGTGCCGAACTAACGGCATGGCGGTACACCCTTTGCGTCTCAGAGCTTCCAGCAAAACGAATAGACAAGCTGGACAGAAAAAGTAGCAACAAAAGCAAAGAAGCACTTATCTAAGCAGAGCAGCAGGCCACAGGAAAGATCCAGAAGCTTAGATCCAACACTGGAACATTGACAAGGAGCAAGGAAGACAGAATCAAGCGGAGTTAAATAACAAAGCAGCCAACGAGCTCACCAGAACACCTGAGGGAGGAAGCTCAGAAGCTGCAGTACCACTTGTGACCACAGGAGTGAATTCAGCCACAGAATTCACAACATAGGGATTGCGATTGTGCAATTAATTTGATTCCTGGTAGTAAGTTTCCTAAGGGCCGATTGTTCACTTTATCTATGCCAGAACACGCCGCTATGCGGAGTTATATAAAGGAATCCTTGGAGAAAGGCCATATTCGCCCATCGTCATCACCGTTGGGAGCAGGGTTCTTTTTTGTGGCCAAGAAGGATGGTTCTTTGAGACCTTGTATTGATTACCGCCTTCTTAATAAAATTACTGTCAAATTTCAGTATCCTTTGCCGTTGCTGTCCGACTTGTTTGCTCGTATTAAAGGGGCTAGTTGGTTTACCAAGATAGACCTTCGAGGGGCGTATAATCTTGTGCGTATTAAACGGGGCGATGAATGGAAAACAGCATTTAATACGCCCGAGGGCCATTTTGAGTACCTGGTGATGCCATTCGGGCTTTCCAATGCTCCATCAGTATTTCAGTCCTTTATGCATGACATCTTCCGAGAGTACCTGGATAAATTCCTGATTGTGTATTTGGATGATATTTTGGTCTTTTCGGATGATTGGGAGTCTCATGTGAAGCAGGTCAGAATGGTGTTCCAGGTCCTTCGTGCTAATTCCTTGTTTGTGAAGGGGTCAAAGTGTCTCTTTGGAGTTCAGAAGGTTTCATTTTTGGGGTTCATTTTTTCCCCTTCTACTGTCGAGATGGACCCTGTTAAAGTCCAGGCCATTCATGATTGGACTCAGCCGACATCTGTGAAGAGCCTGCAAAAGTTCCTGGGCTTTGCTAATTTTTATCGTCGCTTCATCGCTAATTTTTCTAGTGTTGCTAAACCGTTGGCTGAGTTTGCCCTTAATAATCGGGCCAGCTCGGCTACTTTGGTTTCGCCGTTTTTCTGCAATTCTGGTTTCCATCCTCGTTTCTCTTCAGGGCAGGTTGAGTCTTCGGACTGTCCTGGTGTAGATACTGTGGTGAATAGGTTGCAGCAGATTTGGACTCATGTGGTGGACAATTTGACATTGTCCCAGGAGAAGGCTCAACGTTTCGCTAACCGCCGGCGCTGGGTGGGTCCCCGACTTCGTGTTGGGGATTTAGTTTGGTTGTCGAATACATTTCAAAAACCTGACCGGCACATCGAAACATAGACTAAGTGTGAACAGGTGCTGAACCTAGAGTCGCCAACTCGTATATAGTTAAGTAAATAAGGCAGCACACTGCAGCGCTAAAACCTGCAAACTTGAAACACGAAATTTGAACTGCATTACTGCACTAGAAATATGAAAAATGAGAGCGTTTAGCACATAAAAATGGCCAATTTTATGTGTACCTGGTAGCCCCTTTACGGCATCTCTCTTATACCAGGTCCTACACTTGCCTTACCTCGCTGAGAATAAACGTCTCCATCTGAATGGGTACATGTGAAACCTCTTCCTAGACTAAAATTCTCTCTCTCTGTGGAGGGGTATTGGACCTGCTGTAATTAAAACACCTGAGGCTAGGAGGCGGAGTGCACGATCAGAAGGCTAAAGAATACATTTCAAAAACCTGACCGGCACATCCAAACATAGACTAAGTGTGAACAGGTGCTGAACCTAGAGTCGCCACCTAGAGTGTTTTAATTACAGCAGGTCCAATACCCCTCCACAGAGAGAGAGAATGCCACTCGTCATGGCGCATGTCCGACGTCAGTGCGCCAGGAATATATATAGTAGTATCTACTATAGTGTGAATAGGTGCATACCAGGAGGAGCTGCCTCCATATACAGTATACAAAAAAGGTTGCACTCTATCATGCTAAAACATGTCAATTTGGAATATCAAAATGTCGTTAGAGAATTAGGAAAAAATATGAGACACTTAGCATAAAATTTGGCCAAATATTATGTGCCCATCATCCAACGTCAAGGTGGTCTCAGTCTGATGGGTCCCTGGCCTGTGTGAATACCTCTCTAAGGCTGATGACTGAATTCCTGGGTGAATGTGGACACCTCTGTCAGCAATTCCTGTATTTATGGGTAAGCTAGGGACCTACTGCAATTAAAATCACCACCTGGTTGAGGGCGGAGTGCTCGGTCAGTAAGCTAACATACAAAAGACAAAAAACTGACTGGCACATCCAGACTAGTGTGTCCCTGTGGTAAGCTTTATGTGGGGCGTACTAAACGCCCACTGAATGTAAGAATCAATGAACACCTGCAAAACATCAGAAAAATGTTCATGGGCCATCAGTTATCAAAACACTATGCATTACACCATGGGGGTTCAACAAAAGGCACCATGGTCACTTGCCTACAGATTGTCCAAAAGGATTGGTGAAAAGGAAATTACATCAAACAAATGTCCCGCATGGAGAATAAATGGATATTTGAACTAGACACCCTGATTCCTAAAGGCCTTAACAGTGAAGTAGAACTCTTTGTGCTTACCGATTGAACACAATGTCACATGACACATCCTGAAGATAAATGACAGCTCCCTTAATCTATGGACCATCCCTGATGATGGAATCCGCACTTTCCAAAATGCGTAGGTAATTGGTCCACACACAGCTCTGTACACCATCAAGTGCTGGGTCACGTGATCTGTGACATCACGCAAGGTCCTGCTTGTACATCGCCAGCTCACCGCGCGTTGCCGTCTTCTGCTGTCTTCTGCCGCAAGTGCTCCTCGCTCGTGCAATTGGCAAACATTCTTGAGAAACTCTTTCTCTGCCCCTGGACCCAGGACCACTAAAAGACCGAACCTTGAGCTACATTCCCACCTTTGCTACACAAGTTAACCCAACTAACAATTGATATTTTGTCATCCATCGCACTTTTATGTTCCTAATTTTGTGAGCTATTGCGGGTACGTTTTATCCATTCATAGGGGTATACGCTTAGCGCAGATATATGGTATTTTTTTAATTTCTATCAAGATTTGGACAACTAGGTGGTGTTGTTTTAATATTTGCAGCAGGTTTTTTTCCCCCTTCATATGCTAGCACCATTGTCAACCTAAATTTGAGCATAGTAAAGTTGCTGAGAGACTTCGAGCTGTTTGCAAAAAAAAGAGTGGTCCGAAATTCCAGTTGAAAGGTGTGAGAAGCTTGTTGATGGTTATTGTGAGTGATTGATTCCAGTTATTTGTTCCAAAGAGTGTGCAACCAAATATTAACCCCTTAATCCCATATGACGTACTATCCCGTCGAGGTGGGGTGGGCCTTAATTCCCACCGACGGGATAGTACGTCATAGCGATCGGCCGCGCTCACGGGGGGAGCGCGGCCGATCGCGGCAGGGTGTCAGCTGACTATCGCAGCTGACATCCGGCACTATGTGCCAGGACGGTCACAGACCGCTCCTGGCACATTAACCCCCGGCACACCGCGATCAAACATGATCGCGGTGTGCCGGCGGTACAGGGAAGCATCGCGCAGGGAGGGGGCTCCCTGCGTGCTTCCCTGAGACGATCGGTACAAGGTGATGTGCTCACCTTGTACCGAGCGTCTTCTCCCTGCAGGCCCCGGATCCAAAATGGCCACGGGGCTGCATCCGGGGCCTGCAGGGAGTACTTCCGGGTCGACTGCAGGTGCTGGTAAGCCTGCAGTGATGTGAGTGAGATCGGTGATCTGACAGAGTGCTGTGCAAACTGTAAGATCGGCGATCTGTGATGTCCCCCCCGGGACAAAGTAAAAAAGTTAAAAAAAAAAATTCCACATGTGTAAAAAAAAAATAAAAAAAAATTACTAAATAAATAATAAAAAAAAAATATTATTCCCATAAATACATTTCTTTATCTAAAAAAAAAAAACAAAACAATAAAAGTACACATATTTAGTATCGCCGCGTCCATAATGACCCAACCTATAAAACTGTCCCACTAGTTAACCCCTTCAGTGAACACCGTAAGAAGAAAAAAAAAAAAAAAACGAGCCAAAAAACAACGCTTTATTATCATACTGCCGAACAAAAAGTAGAATAACACGCGATCAGAAAGACGGATGTAAATAACCATGGTACCGCTGAAAACGTCATCTTGTCCCGCAAAAAACGAGCCACCACAAAGCATAATAAGCAAAAAAATAAAAATGTTATAGTCCTGAGAATAAAGCGATGCCAAAATAATTATTTTTTCTATAAAATAGTTTTATCGTATAAAAGCGCCAAAACATAAAAAAAAGATATAAATGAGATATCGCTGTAATCGTACTGACCCAATGAATAAAACTGCTTTATCAATTTTACCAAACGCGGAATGGTATAAACGCCTCCCCCAAAAGAAATTCATGAATAGCTGGTTTTTGGTCATTCTGCCTCACAAAAATCGGAATAAAAAGTGATCAAAAACTGTCACATGTCCAAAAATGTTACCAATAAAAACGTCAACTCGTCCCGCAAAAAACAAGACCTCAGATGACTCTGTGGACCAAAATATGGAAAAATTATAGGTCTCAAAATGTGGAGATGCAAAAACTTTTTTGCTATAAAAAAGCGTCTTTTAGTGTGTGACAGCTGCCAATCATAAAAATCTGATATAAAAAACGCTATAAAAGTAAATCAAACCCCCCTTCATCACCCCCTTAGTTAGTGAAAAATAATAAAATTAAAAAAATGTATTTATTTCCATTTTCCCATCAGGGCTAGGGTTAGGGCTAGGGTTAAGGCTAGGGTTGGGGCTAGGGTTAGGGCTAGGGTTGGGGCTAGGGTTGGGGCTAGGGTTAGGGCTAGGGTTAGGGTTGGGGCTAGGGTTAGGGTTGGGGTTAGGGTTGGGGCTAAAGTTAGGGTTAGGGTTGGGGCTAAAGTTAGGGTTAGGGTTGGGGCTAAAGTTACGGTTAGGGTTGGGGCTATAGTTAGGGTTTGGATTATATTTACGGTTGGGATTAGGGTTGGGATTAGAATTAGGGGTGTGTCAGGGTTAGGGGTGTGGTTAGGGTTACCGTTGGGATTAGGGTTAGGGGTGTTGTTGGATTAGGGTTTCAGGTAGAATTGGGGAGTTTCCACTGTTCAGGCACATCAGGGGCTCTCCAAATGTGACATGGCATCCGATCTCAATTCCAGCCAATTCTGCGTTGAAAAAGTAAAACAGTGCTCCTTCCCTTCCGAGCTCTCCGGTGCACCCAAACAGGGGTTTACCCCAACATATGGGGTATCAGCGTACTCAGGACAAATTAGACAACAACTTTTGGGGTCCAAGTTCTCTTGTTATCCTTGGGAAAATAAAAATGTGGGGGGCTAAAAATCATTTTTGTGGGAAAAATAAGATTTCTCAGTCGCCCATGACAACACTACCAGAGAGAGGGGATCCGCCCTTCAGGGACAGGAAACCTACAGGATAAAAGGGCGGTACCTCTCCCCTGCATCAGTTTGGTTTCCTGTCCCTGATGGGGAACCTTCTCGGACGGTACCTGGCATGGACGACCGGAAGACTAACCTGGCGAAGATCCGGAACCGGCCAGTCCGAGTTCTGGCGGCGGGGAGGCCCCTGCCACGGCTGGTCCGGTATCCGAGGCCGCCACGACTTCGACCGAGGGGTCCGGAAGCGTGAGCGGGGGGAAGCGCCGCCGCCACTCCGGATAGGAGTTGGAGTGCTCCAGCACACTGCCGCAGGACGCCAGGATCCAAGATGGCGCCGCACCGGAAGTAGTGGAGGAACTTCCGGTTCGGGGGCAGTGAGGTAAATGGCTACACCAAGATGGCGCTGCCCCGGAACCGGAATCCTTCATTTCCGGGTCGTCTGGCGCGCGCATGCGCAGTGGCTAGAAAAAGGAAAAAAAAAAAAAAAAAACGCTTCCCCCAAACAGTGCAGCCACAGGGGGAGGGGACCAAGCACCACCCTTTTAAAAAGAAGGTGCACTTGACAGACCCTTGCTGCATGCTGTTCCAAGATGGAAGACAGCGATCAGCAGCTCCAGCCACCGCCGCCGCCGCCACCGCAGCAGCAGCAGCGCCATCGTCAGCGCCAGAAATCGGATGCCCAGGGGAAGAGAACTTCTGCAAGCAACCGAAGTTCCCGATCCAGTAGCCATTCCACACCATGTAGTTCCAGTGCGGTAAACCTGCGGCCGGCCATGGATCATACGCCTCAGGATCCTACCCCTCCTCCAGAACCGGTACCTGTGGCTGCGTCAGATTGGTGAGTGATCTTCGTGAAAGCTCATTTTTTGTAATTGGGGTTCCCCTTCTCCCTTATCTTAGGCAAGGAAGAGAACGGAGAAGATGAAAAATAGAACATGCCCCTTATGTGAGAAAGCATTACCACAGTCCTGGGAGAAGAAATTATGCGACTCCTGTATTGAGCGAGTCCTCTGTGAGGAGACCCCGAACTTCGCCTCTGAGTTACGCTCTGTAATTAAAGCTGAGGTTGAGACAGTGTTTAACTCCCTTAAAAGCGACAGGAGATCTACTAAAAAAATCAGCTCCTGATAGAAATTCCGACTCTTCTAGCTCCGAGAGTAAAAACTCGGATACGCAAGATTCATCCCCCTCCTCTTCAGACAGTGAAAGTGGGGGTCGTCATTGCTTCCCCCTAGATGAGGTTGACGGCCTTGTAAAGGCTGTAAGATCGACGATGGGGGTGTTAGATCCTCGTCCTGATAAAACGGTACAGGACATTATGTTTGGTGGTCTTTCCCAAAAAAAGCGTAAGGTATTTCCCCTTAATGAAAATATTCAAACGTTAATTAAGAAGGAGTGGGAGAAACCTGAGAGAAAAAATGCATCGGTTCCCTCTATTAAAAGGAAATACCCCTTTGAAGAAGAAGCTTCGGTTTCGTGGGATAAAGCCCCCAAACTCGATGTTGCGGTAGCTAAGGCCTCGAAAAAGTTCGCATTACCATTCGAGGATATGGGAACCTTGAAAGACCCTCTTGACAAAAGAGCAGATACCTTTCTTAAAGGGGCCTGGGAGTCAGCCGGAGGATGCTTAAGGCCAACTATAGCAGCGGCATGTACGTCGCGTTCCTTAATGATTTGGGTCGACAACTTAGAGAAACAGATTAGAGATGGGGTCCCTAGGAATAAAATTTTAGACTCCATCCCTATGATTAGAGGAGCCGCGGCATTCTTGGCAGACTCTTCAGCTGACTCCATCAAATTAACATCTAAATCAGCAGCTCTCTCAAATGCGGCACGTAGAACCCTATGGTTAAAAAGCTGGCCGGGGGATTTACAAACTAAGCACAAACTGTGTTCAATCCCCTGTGAAGGTAAATTCCTCTTTGGAGAGACTTTGGACGACATCCTGCAAAAAGCAGGTGATAAAAAGAAAGGTTTTCCCATCCTGGCCCCAACATATAATAAACGGCCCTTTCGGAACAGAAAATTTTTTAGAAGGAGACCACCTAGGGAGCAAAACCGATGGGATGACGGAAGGAGGAAAGACAGAGGTTTCCTCTTTGGTAACTCCCCTCGAGATAGAAACCCCCCCCCCAAGTGACGTCTTCCCCAGGGTGGGAGGGAGATTGACTCAATTCCTCCCGGCCTGGGAGAAAATTTCGACCAGCCCTTGGATATTAAAATTAATAGGAGAAGGGCTTCGCATAGAATTTTTATCCCTACCCCCACGGAATTATGTGGTAACACCGCTGAGATCATCTCAACAACAAGAAGCTCTAGAACTAGAAATTGTAAAACTAGTAAACAAGGCTGTCATCCAAGAAGTCCCCCCTCTGGAGAGAGGGAAGGGATTCTACTCTCCATTGTTCCTGGTTCCCAAACCGGACGGAACCTTCCGAACTATAATAAACTTACGGAAGTTGAATACCTATGTAAAAAACTACAGATTCAAAATGGAGTCAATAAAATCAACAATAAAAAATCTGTTTCCCAACTGTTTTATGATAGTTCTAGATCTCAGCGACGCATATTATCACGTCCCCATCCACAACACCTCTCAGAAATTCCTCAGACTGGCAGTAGTCATAAAAGGACAGACCAGGGAATACCAATACAGGGCTCTTCCCTTTGGCATATCAATTGCTCCCCGCATCTTCACAAAGTTGATAGCGGAGATGATGGCACATCTGAGAGAGGAAGACGTCTTGATTATTCCATATCTAGATGATTTTCTGATTGTGAGCAACTCGGCCGAACTCTGCCGTCAACAATGCGACAGAGTCATAGACACCTTAACAAAATTGGGCTGGCTGGTGAACCTCCAAAAATCAAAACTGGAACCAACCAAGGTTCAAGAATTCTTGGGTCTCACCTTGGACTCAAGTTCTCAGGTTTGTTACCTACCAGACAAGAAAAAACAAAACATAATCCACCTAGTGTCACAAGCGCGTGCAAACCCTACCATGACTCTAAGGAAGGCAATGTCATTACTGGGGTCCCTCTCGGCCTGTCTCCCAGCGGTTCAGTGGGCACAGCTCCACACAAGGACACTTCAGTGGGATATTTTAAGGAACCAAAAAATACTAGGAGGACGGTTAGAAAATCGAATGACTCTAAGTTTACCCACTATTCATTCCCTGGGCTGGTGGCTGAATCCCAACAACTTATCAAAAGGGATTCCCTGGGTAACAGAGGCATCTCAGATAGTTACCACAGACGCAAGTCCCAGAGGGTGGGGGGCTCACCTAGACGACAGAGTCACTCAGGGGATATGGACAATTCAGGAGCTCAGATCTTCCTCAAATCAAAAAGAGTTGAGGGCTGTGAATCACGCACTACTGTACTTCCTAGACCAACTGCAAGGCCATCATGTCCGAGTATTCTCGGACAACAAAGTAGTAGTAGCTTACTTAAACCACCAGGGGGGTACCAGGTCTAAATCATTAATGGAAACCACCTTCGAAATTTTCAGCCTGGTACAAAACAACTTCCTGTCCCTATCAGCCCTACATATAAAAGGGGTGGAAAACCAAAAAGCGGACTTTCTGAGTCGTACCCTACTAAAGCAGGGGGAGTGGTCTCTAAATCAGGGCATATTCAACAAAATCACAGATCTATGGGGGATCCCTGTAATAGACCTCTTTGCCAATATGCACAACAAGAAAGTGGAAACTTTCTGTTCCCTAGATCCCAGGGGGAATCCTCAGGCTGTGGATGCATTCACAATACCCTGGACACAGACCCTAACGTATGCATTTCCCCCTACTATTCTCATTCCAGCAGTTCTGAGAAAGATCAGGCAGGACAAATCCAGACTCATCTTGATAGCCCCCTTCTGGCCCAAGAGAGCCTGGTTTTCATGGCTGAGGATGTTATCAATCACCGATCCCTGGGTGCTTCCGGATCTTCCGGACCTCCTGTCTCAGGGACCGGTGTTCCACCCTCAATCAGAAAATCTCCATCTGACAGCGTGGCTTTTGAGAGGTCACTATTGAGGGAAAGAGGGTTTTCTGACAAGCTAGTGTCTACACTAATGAAAAGTAGAAAACCTGTGACCACAAAAATATACGGCAAAACATGGAAAAAATTTTTGTCCTCCTCTGGGGTAAAATTGCAAGATGGTGTTCCAGTATCTGAAATACTAGAATTTCTACAGAAGGGCTTAGACTTAGGCCTTTCGGTAAGTACCTTAAAGGTACAGATAGCAGCTCTAGGAGCTTTATACTGTGAGAACATAGCAGCCAACCCTTGGGTTATACGGTTTATCAGAGCAGCCGCAAGGTCTAAACCGCTAACTATAAGTAGATTACCAACCTGGGATCTGAACTTAGTTCTGTCAGCCTTAACAGACTCCCCGTTTGAGCCCATAGAATCGGTACCCCTTAAAATTCTTTCTCTTAAAACGGCCCTCCTAATAGCCCTGACTTCGGCCCGTAGGATAAGTGACCTCCAAGCCCTGTCCGTAAACCCTCCATTTACACAAATTCTGGATGATAAAGTTATATTAAAAACAGACCCTTCCTATCTACCGAAAGTTGCGTCAACATTCCATAGATCCCAAGAAATAATCCTTCCTTCTTTCTGTCAAAACCCTAAAAATAAGAAGGAAGAGAAATTCCATACACTAGACGTTAAAAGGTGCCTGGTCCAATACATAAAAATCACCCAGCAGTATAGGAAGGAAGGGTCTCTTTTTATCTGCTTCCAGGGACCCAGGAAAGGACTCAAAGCTTCTAAGGGCACTATAGCTCGATGGGTCACAGACGCAATAGCTTTGGCGTACTCATCCTCCGGGAACGCCATTCCGCAAGGACTGAAGGCACATTTTACAAGGGCTATGGCGACCTCCTGGGCCGAAAGGTCAGAGGTACCATTAGATCAGATCTGTAAGGCGGCCACCTGGTCATCACCTTCAACCTTCTTCAGACACTACCGCTTAGACCTAGCCTCTTCGTCTGACCTAACCTTCGGGAGAAGGGTTCTGCAGGCTGTGGTCCCTCCCTAAGCAATGATCTCTGTAATTCTCTCTGGTAGTGCTGTCATGGGCGACTGAGAAAAGTGTAGTTACTCACCGATAACGGTGTTTCTCAGAGCCCATGACAGCACCTGCTTATTCCCCCCCTCATCACGTGTGCGGTGAGCACATTATTTGTGTGAAGTGGTTTTTACATATAGACACGGTGTTCACTGTTAAGCATTATGATTAAATTGCATATTTTTTGTGTTGTTGTGACTAACCTGGAGGACCTCCGATGCTCTGTAAACAAAACTGATGCAGGGGAGAGGTACCGCCCTTTTATCCTGTAGGTTTCCTGTCCCTGAAGGGCGGATCCCCTCTCTGGTAGTGCTGTCATGGGCTCTGAGAAACACCGTTATCGGTGAGTAACTACACTTTTTTTTATTTTCACGGCTCTGCGTTGTAAACTGCAGTGAAACACTTGGGGGTTCAAAGTTCTCACAACACATCTAGATAAGTTCCTTGGGAGGTCTAGTTTCCAATATGGGGTCACTTGTGGGGGGTTTGTACTGTTTGGGTACATCAGGGGCTCTGCAAATGCAACGTGACGCCTGCAGACCAATCCATCTAAGTCTGTATTCCAAATGGCGCTCCTTCCCTTCCGAGCTCTGCCATGCGCCCAAACAGTGGTTCCCCCCACATATGGGGTATCAACATACTCAGGACAAATTGGACAACAACTTTTGGGGTCCAATTTATCCTGTTACCCTTGTGAAAATACAAAACTGGGGACTAAAAAAATCATTTTTGTGAAAAAAAAAAGAATTTTTATTTTCACGGCTCTGCGTTATAAACTGTAGTGAAACACTTGGGGGCTCAAAGCTCTCAAAACACATCTAGATAAGTTCCTTAGGGGGTCTACTTTCCAAAATGGTGTCACTTGTGGGTGGTTTCAATGTTTAGGCACATCAGGGGCTCTCCAAACGCAACATGGCGTCCCATCTCAATTCCAGTCAATTTTGCATTGAAAAGTCAAATGGCGCTCCTTCCCTTCCGAGCTCTGCCATGCGCCCAAACAATGGTTTACACCCACATATGGGGTATCAGCGTACTCAGGACAAATTGCACAACAACTTTTTTGGTCTAATTTCTTCTCTTACTCTTGGGAAAATAAAAAATTGGGGGCAAAAAGATAATTTTTGTGAAAAAATATGATTTTTTATTTTTACGGCTCTGCATTATAAACTTCTATGAAGCACTTGGTGGGTCAAAGTGCTCACCACACATCTAGATAAGTTCCTTAAGGGGTCTACTTTCCAAAATTGTGTCACTTGTGGGGGTTTCAATGTTTAGGCACATCAGGGGCTCTTCAAACGCAACATGGCGTCCCATCTCAATTCCAGTCAATTTTGCATTGAAAAGTCAAATGGCGCTCCTTTCCTTCCGAGCTCTGCCATGCGCCCAAACAGTGGTTTATCCCCACATATGGGGTATCAACGTACTCAGGACAAATTGTACAACAACTTTTGAGGTCCATTTTCTCCTGTTACCCTTGGTAAAATAAAACAAATTGGAGCTGAAATAAATTTTGTGTGAAAAAAAGTTAAATGTTCATTTTTATTTAAACATTCCAAAAATTCCTGTAAAACACCTGAAGGGTTAATAAACTTCTTGAATGTGGTTTTGAGCACCTTGAGGGGTGCAGTTTTTAGAATGGTGTCACACTTCATTATTTTCTATCATATAGACCCCTCAAAATGACTTCAAATGAGATGTGGTCAACTTTTAACCCTTATAACTCCCTAACAAAAAAAAATGTTGTTTCCAAAATTGTGCTGATGTAAAGTAGACATGTGGGAAATGTTATTTATTAACTATTTTTCGTGACATATCTCTCTGATTTAAGGGCATAAAAATACAAAGTTTGAAAATTGCAAAATTTTAAAAATTTTCGCCATATTTCCGTTTTTTTCATAAATAATCGCAAGTAATATCGAAGAAATGTTACCAATATCATGAAGTACAATATGTCACGAAAAAACAATCTCAGAATCAGCGGGATCCGTTGAAGCGTTCCAGAGTTATAACCTCATAAAGTGACAGTGGTCAGAATTGTAAAAATTGGCTCGGTCATTAACCCCTTACCGGCATCGGACGTACTATACCGTCCGATGCCGGCTCCCCTGCTTTGATGCAGGGCTCCGCGGTGAGCCCGCACCAAAGCCGGGACATGTCAGCTGTTTTGAACAGCTGACATGTGCCCGTAATAGGCGCGGGCAGAATCGCGATCTGCCCGCACCTATTAACTAGTTAAATGCCGCTGTCAAACGCAGACAGCGGCATTTAACTACCGCTTCCGGCCGGGCGGCCGGAAATGACGTCATCGCCGACCCCCGTCACATGATCGGGGGTCGGCGATGCTTGTATATTGTAACCATAGAGGTCCTTGAGACCTCTATGGTTACTGATTGCCCGTCGCTGTGAGCGCCACCCTGTGGTCGGCGCTCACAGCACACGTGCAATTCTGCTACATAGCAGCGATCAGCAGATCGCTGCTATGTAGCAGAGCCGATCGGGTTGTGCCTGCTTCTAGCCTCTCATGGAGGCTATTGAAGCATGGCAAAAGTTAAAAAAAAAAGTTTAAAAAAATGTGAAAAAAATAAAAAAAACATAAAAGTTTAAATCACCCCCCTTTCGCCCCAATCAAAATAAATCAATAAAAAAAATATCAAATCTACGCATATTTGGTATCACCGCGCTCAGAATCGCCCGATCTATCAAATAAAAAAAAGTATTAACCTGATTGCTAAACAGCGTAGCGGGAAAAAAACTCGAAACGCCAGAATTACGTTTTTTTGGTCGCCGCGACATTGCATTAAAATGCAATAACGAGCGATGAAAAGAACGTATCTGCACCGAAATGCTATCATTAAAAACGTCATCTCGGCACGCAAAAAATAAGCCCTCAACCGACCCCAGATGATGAAAAATGGAGACGCTACAAGTATCGGAAAATGGCGCAATTTTTTTTTTTTTTTTAGCAAAGTTTGGAATTTTTTTTCACCACTTAGATAAAAAATAACCTAGTCATGTTTGGTGTCTATGAACTCGTAATGACCTGGATAATCATGACGGCAGGTCATTTTTAGCATTTAGTGAACCTAACAAAAAAGCCAAACAAAAAACCAATGTGGGATTGCACTTTTTTTGCAATTTCACCGCACTTGGAATTTTTTTCCCGTTTTCTAGTACATGACATGCTAAAACCAATGATGTCGTTCAAAAGTACAACTCGTCCCGCAAAAAATAAGCCCTCACATGGCCAAATTGACGGAAAAATAAAAAAGTTATGGCTCTGGGAAGGAGGGGAGCGAAAAACGAACACGGAAAAACGAAAAATCCCCCGGTCATGAAGGGGTTAAGTACCAAATTGGCTCTGTCACTAAGGGGTTAAGGAGCTACAACCTAGGCTTACGTACAACAACATAAACATGACTTATATAAATGTTTGTGGTTTACTATCTCTTTATTCTCATTGTGTGCTGTTTTTGAAAGTCCTTGACAATGTGTCTATCATTGTGTTTGCGCAAAACCAAACCTCAAAGGTTACCTAATGTTACAACACATCACCAAATAATTTTTTGCTCGATATCATTTATAAACATTACCCATATTACTGATGTCAGTGTTGTATGAAATATCTAACTAATTTTGTGATAGAGCGTGCAATGTTGTTTTTGATGCATTTTTTTAATTGCTAAAAAATGACAATTCTGCTAATATGCATTGTTTTTGCTGATTCTCTATAGGTTTCTCTGGCGACACAGCATTTTATTTTAATTAACTAGACGTCTATTTTCAGCTACCCAGTCTATATGTTGACTTTTGAAATTATTTTTTATTTTTCTTGAGTTCCCACTGGAGATTCCCATATGGGCCCTACCTGGGTGCACATTAGATCCAACTCCTTATGTCGTGGTTAGAGATGATTCTTTCCAATTAACGTGGAATGTTATAAGGCCCTTTCGACAACGTGGTCTGGACCACCATCGATGTGTTTAAAACTACCACTTGTCACATGCCCAGAGAGTGGACGAATGTGCCTTTGGTATATTGTGTGCTAAATGGAGGGTGCTTATGTCAGGACTCCAATTAAGAAAGCAAAATGTAAACTCGGTAGTTAAGGCAAGCATGATCCTCCACAATATACCAGTATCCATGAGTGTCTGGAGGATGTCTCCTTAAGAGCAGCAAGGACCCAATCTCGGACCACCTCCACCTCTACCAACTACATGGCAGAAGCCTTCTGCACTTAAAGTACAGGACATTTTTGCTACATATTTCTTAACTCCAGAGGGCTCAACAACAACAGGGGCAGAATCATCAGCTCCTGCTGCTACTTCTGCTGGTGGTGCAGGTTCGGCCACCTCCTTGAAATCACCAACTGTATCGACCAGTGCATTGAATTCCGAGGTCGTCTCTCTCTTTCTCACAGGTTGTATTCAGTTCTGCAGTGGCAAACAGTGTTTATTGCATGGCATCATTAATTAACAACATGATAGCAGACAAGACAAAAGAGGATAAAAGGTTGGTATTCACGGACGCAGATCCATCACTGGTGCCAGGAAATTCAGTCACTCCATGTAGATATAGGGCTTTCTTTTTGGTGCTGCGGACTCACTTCTGGCTTGCTGCTGGTGTTCGCAGTGGTATTGATCTCAACAGCTACGCAATCTTCTTGTTATATCACTCACTGCAAACATAATTAATGATAAAAGCTGAAGTAAATCGAGCCTTGATTTAATACTTGTTTTCCTGTGTTCTTATGAAAGGGTGTTAGGCCTCTATCACACTTCCGACTTTACAAAGATGTTGCAATGCGTCGTTCTGTGCAAAAAACGCATCCTACAAAGTTGCCCGCAGGATGCGTTTTTTGCACATAGACTTGTGTTACCGATGCATCGCGACGTATGGACACACGTTCCATACGTCGTGCACTGGATGCGTCGGTAATTGGCGGACCGTCGTCACAAAAAAAGTTCAATGTAACTTTTTTGTGCGTCGCGTCCACCATTTTCCACCACGCATGCGCGGCCGAAACTCCGTCCCCTCCTCCCCGGACTGCAGAATGGGCAGAGGATGCCTCGAACAACTGCATCCGCTGCCCACGTCGTGCAGAGAATTCACAACGTCCGTCAGTACGTCGGCCCAACGCATTGCGACGGGCCCGTACCGACAGAAATGTGAAAGAGGCCTTAGTGATGAGGTATCTGAAGTGTGGATGGTCACATAACATTTGTTTGAAAAGTTTCTAGGTCACAGACTATTACTAATATGTTGCTATATGATGTTACCATAACTTCAGCCCATTTGTGAGGCCACACAGTATATATTTGGTACACATTAGTGAGTATATTGAACTCCTACATACTTATTGTCATGAATAGTGTTGAGCATTCCGATACCGCAAGTATCGGGTATCGGCCGATACTAGCGGTATGGGAATTCCAATACCGAGATCCGATACTTTTGTGGTATCGGGTATCGGTATCGGATCCATAGTGAGGTGTAAAATAAAGAATTAAAATAAAAAATATTGATATATTCACCTCTCCGGCGGCCCCTGGACATCATCGCGTGTAACCGGCAGGCTTCTTTGTTTAAAATGAGCGCGTAGGACCTGAGGAATGACGTCGCGGCTTCTGATTGGTCGCGTGCCGCCCATGTGACCGCGACGCGACCAATCAGAAGCCGCGACGTCATTCCTCAGGTCCTAAATTCCTAGAATGAGCGCGTTTAGGACCTGTGGAATGACGTCGCGGCTTCTGATTGGTCGCGTGCCGCCCATGTGACCGCGACGCGACCAATCAGAAGCCGCGACGTCATTCTCAGGCACTAAACTCCTCATTCTAGGAATTTAGGACCTGAGGAATGACGTCGCGGCTTCTGATTGGTTGCGTCGCGGTCACATGGGCGGCACGCGACCAATCAGAAGCCTTGACGTCATTCTCAGGTCCTACGCGCTCATTTTAAACAAAGAAGCCTGCCGGTTACACGCGATGATGTCCAGGGGCCGCCGGAGAGGTGAATATATCAATATTTTTTATTTTAATTCTTTATTTTACACATTAATATGGATCCCAGGGCCTGAAGGAGAGTTTCCTCTCCTTCAGACCCTGGGAACCATCAGAATACCTTCCGATACTTGGTGTCCCATTGACTTGTATTGGTATCAGATATCGGTATCGGCGATATCCGATACTTTTCGGGTATCGGCCGATACTATCCGATACCGATACTTTCAAGCATCGGATGGTATCGCTCAACACTAGTCATGAAGCAAGTGCTAACTCTGACAAGGACTAGGAAAAAGAGACCAGATTTTATAGGGAAAAGCAGTGGCTAACCGAGCACAGCAATTTTCATCATGGCCAATTAACCCCTGTTCTTCTGGAAGAAATAAATACTGTTATGATCAGGTGACCTTGGAGCAGCATGAAAACTTTCACTGGAGTAGGTGGTAACTATACTGACCGCAAACCCTGATCTTATCACCGCAATTAGAAGTAGCCGTGGGGTGTACCTAACAAAACCTAGACACCTCGACACAGCCGGACGACTAAATACCCTTATAGATGGAAATAGGAATTTCTACCTTGCCTCAGAGCAGAACCCCAAAGGATAGGCAGCCCCCCCCACAAATATTGACTGTGAGTAGTAGAGGAAAAGACACACGTAGGTAGAAAACAGGATTTAGCAAATGAGGCACACACTAGCTAAATAGGAAAGGATAGGACAGGATACTAAGTGGTCAGTATTAAAAATCCTTCCAAAAACATCCACAGCAGAAAATACAAAAACTCCACCATCTAACTAAAGATGTAGAGCGTATATCTGCATCTCCAGAGAATCCAACAAGACCGAGAAAACACTGACACAGTCTAAGCTGGACAAGAGAAAAACAAATGAATAGCACAGAATATAAGCACACTGCATGTGTGCCACAGGAACAAAAACCAGACACTCATCTTTGCTGAATGACAGCTGAGCAGGAGAAGCCAGAAAGTGATCCAACACTTCAGAAGAAACATTGACAACTGGCAAGGGCTAATGAATCCTGCACACTTAAATATCCCAGTCAGAACAGCAATCAGCAGATACACCTGGCCAGGACTGTGACTCAGAGACAACTGCATTCCCACCTACAACCACTGGAGGGAACCCAAGAGCAGAATTCACAACAAAATACATTTAATAAACCAGAGAAGTGCTTCTTCTCAGTGGCAGATTAGGAGCAACCAGACGCTGTGGTCTTCTGGCTCCGCTCCATTGTGGTAACCCCATGATAGTAAGGCAGCGGACTTTCCTGTACTGCTACATACTTAGGCAGTTAACTGGTTCATGCAGCTTTACATGAACACCCGAGCCTTACACTATGGCCGGTCCGAATAACTAAAGCAATTGTTACCATCCACCTCTCGTGTCTCCCCTTTTCCTCATAGTTTGTAAGCTTGCGAGCAGGGCCCTCATTCCTCCTGGTATCTGTTTTGAACTGTATTTCTGTTATGCTGTAATGTCTATTGTCTGTACAAGTCCCCTCTATAATTTGTAAAGCGCTGCGGAATATGTTGGCGCTATATAAATAAAAATTATTATTATTATTATTATTATTCCTGTCCATGAGGCAGTGAGGTAGAGACCCAAGAAAGTTCAACTTAACTGTCTTTATTTTCAAACTCACAAGATTGATCCAGAACTTTTATTCTGCGGTTCGCAGCCGGAACGTCCGTATCAGTCTGTTGCCGTGGGTGACTGCACCACTGTATCACTCGATGCGTCAGTAGCTTTGCCTTCTCTGGCCTCAGTTCAGACTGACACAGACCTGTCCTGCATAGCGCCTCCTGCTTTGCTGCTTTGTTATGATCAGGTGACCTTGGAGCAGCATGAAAACTTTCACTGGAGTAGGTGGTAACTGTTGTGAATTCTGTGGCAGAGCTCCCTCCTGTGGTCACAAGTGGTACTTTGGCTGATTCTCTCTGTGAGCTTCTGTTGGTGGAGGGAAGTGGTACTGCGGCTTCTGAGTTTCCTCCCTCGGGTGATCTGGTGAGGTCGTTAGGTGCTTCTCTACTTAACTCCACCTAATGCTTTGATCCTGGCTTCCTGTCAATGTTCCAGTGTTGGACTTGCTTTTCCTTGGATCATTCCTGTGGCCTGCTGCTCTGTATAGCTAAGTTCTTCTTTGCTATTTGTTTGCTATTTTTTCTGTCCAGCTTGTCTAATTTGTTGCTGGAAGCTCTGGGACGCAAAGGGTGTACCTCCGTGCCGTTAGTTCGGTACGGAGGGTCTTTTTGCCCCCTTTGCGTGGTTTTCTTTAGGGTTTTGTGTAGACCGCAAAGTTACCTTTTCTATCCTCGATCTGTTAAGAAAGTCGGGCCTCACTTTGCTGAATCTATTTCATCTCTACGTTTGTCTTTTCATCTTAACTCACAGTCATTATATGTGGGGGGCTGCCTTTTCCTTTGGTGTATTTCTCTGAGGCAAGGTAGGCTTATTTTCTATCTTCAGGCTAGTTAGTTTCTCAGGCTGTGCCGAGTTGCATAGGCAGAGTTAGGCGCAATCCACGGCTGCCTCTAGTGTTGTTTGGAGAGGATTAGGGATTGCGGTCTGCAGAGCTCCCATGTCTCAGAGCTCGTTCTATGATTTTGGGTTATTGTCAGATCACTGTATGTGCTCTGACCGCTGTGTCCATTGTAGTACTGAATTGCCTTTCATAACAGGTAACTATACTGACCGCAAACTCTGATCTTAACACCGCAACTAGAAGTAGCCGTGGGGTGTGCCTAACAAAACCTAGACTGTTATGAAAGGCAATTCAGTACCACAATGGACATAGCGGTCAGAGCACATACAGTGATCTGACAATAACCCAAAATCATAGAACGAGCTCTGAGACGTGGGAACTCTGCAGACCGCAATCCCTAATCCTCTCCAAACAACACTAGAGGCAGCCGTGGATTGCGCCTAACTCTGCCTATGCAACTCGGCACAGCCTGAGAAACTAACTAGCCTGAAGATAGAAAATAAGCCTACCTTGCCTCAGAGAAATACCCCAAAGGAAAAGGCAGCCCCCCACATATAATGACTGTGAGTTAAGATGAAAAGACAAACGTAGAGATGAAATAGATTCAGCAAAGTGAGGCCCGACTTTCTTAACAGAGCGAGGATAGAAAAGGTAACTTTGCGGTCTACACAAAACCCTAAAGAAAACCACGCAAAGGGGGCAAAAAGACCCTCCGTACCGAACTAACGGCACGGAGGTACACCCTTTGCGTCCCAGAGCTTCCAGCAACAAATTAGACAAGCTGGACAGAAAAAATAGCAAACAAATAGCAAAGAAGAACTTAGCTATGCAGAGCAGCAGGCCACAGGAAAGATCCAGGGAAAAGCAAGTCCAACACTGGAACATTGTCAGGAAGCCAGGATCAAAGCATTAGGTGGAGTTAAGTAGAGAAGCACCTAACGACCTCACCAGTTCACCTGACGGAGGAAACTCAGAAGCCGCAGTACCACTTCCCTCCACCAACAGAAGCTCACAGAGAGAATCAGCCGAAGTACCACTTGTGACCACAGGAGGGAGCTCTGCCACAGAATTCACAACACTAGACACCTCGACACAGCCAGAGGACTAAATACCCCTATAGATGGAAATAGGAATTCTACCTTGCCTCAGAGCAGAACCCCAAAGGATAGGCAGCCCCCCCCACAAATATTGACTGTGAGTAGTAGAGGAAAAGACACACGCAGGCAGGAAACAGGATTTAGCAAATGAGGCACACACTAGCTAAATAGGAAAGGATAGGACAGGATACTAAGCGGTCAGTATTAAAAATCCTTCCAAAAATATCCACAGCAGAAAATACAAAAACTCCACCATCTAACTAAAGATGTGGAGCGTATATCTGCAACTCCAGAGAATCCAACAAGACTGAGAAAACACTGACACAGTCTAAGCTGGACAAGAGAAAAACAAATGAATAGCACAGAATATAAGCACACAGCATGTGTGCCACAGAAACAAAAACCAGACACTTATCTTTGCTGAATTGGCAGCTAAGCAGGAGAAGCCAGAAAGTGATCCAACACTTCACAAGAAACATTGACAGCTGGCAAGGACTACTGAATCCTTCACACCTAAATATCCCAGTCAGAACTGCAATCAGCAGATGCACCTGGCCAGGACTGCGACTCAGAGACAACTGCATTCCCACCTACAACCACTGGAGGGAACCCAAGAGCAGAATTCACAACACTGCTTGTAAATAAAACCCTGACTTATCCAAACCTCGACCGAAAGTTCAAATGGGTTTTGTGGACATGGGCCACTCCCAAAACCCAGAGTGGAGGGAGAGATCCGTCCCACTACAGATCTCTCCAAAAGCAAAAGCCCATGTCAGGTTTTCATAAATCTGACTTGATCAAATAGTTTGACCAAACCACTTTCTCTTTTATTTTGAATTGTAACCACAAGCATGGCATTAATTACAATGCTCTCCAGCAGGTTTAGTATACCTTTATGCACATCCTGTGAGGCACATAACGGCCCTCGTACTGTATATGATTCCTTTCATTTCCTCACAACACTAATAAGTTGTAAAATGAGTTTTATAATAGTGTTTAGGTCCCAAAACAGCTCAGATCTGCAGCATCATGGGCCTACGAAGATGTCCTCTGGTATCCTGCATCAAGATATTAGCAATCATTCTTAAAGTCCTCTAAGTTGTCAGGTGCAGCTTCCATGGATCAGAGGATTGGGTTGTTTTGTCGCAGATGCTTATTCTGGTAGTGGTGAATATAAGAATTTGGAGGCCAAGTCAAGACCGAGAACATTGTGTTATGCTCACAAAACATTTCCTGCAGTATGGCGGGGCATTATTCTGATGAAAATGGAAATTAGGAAGACTGCTACCATGAAGGTCTGTGCAATGTTTACGTGAGTGTTAATTGCTACATCCCCTTGATGCAAAGACAGAAGGTTTCTCAGCAGAATATTGCCTCATCACATTGCCTTCGCTGGTCTGTTTTCTTCACATAACACATCCTGGTGACATTTCTTTTCCCGGTCAGGGGCCACCCACCTGACGTAAAAGAACCCATCATGCCAATATGCCTTCTTCCTTTGCTCCAAGATCCATTTGATGCTTACATGCCCATCGTAGGGTCTTTTGATCTTGAAAAGAGGTCATTCTGACTGGTCTTTACAGTCTCCTTTTTTTTAAGATAAATAGCATGGTGGTACTACCCCTAGAGTATAATATAATCTGTTAGATAACATGTCACATATCCTCAGCAAAGTCCAAAAATTGTAAAAAACATAACATTCATTCACTAACGGTGTTTTTTTTTAAATTTTTTATTAATGATAATCCATTACTAGTGATGAGCGAATATACTCGTTACTCGAGATTTCCCGAGCACGCTTGGGTGTCCTCTGAGTATTTTTTAGTGCTCGGAGATTTAGTTTTCCTCGCCTCAGCTGAATGATTTACAGCTATTAGCCAGGCTAAGTACATGTGGGGGTTGCCTGGTTGCTAGGGAATCCCCACATGTAATCAGCCTGGCTAATAGCTGTAAATCATTCAGCTGCGGCGAAGAAAACGAAAATTCCGAGCACTAAAAAATACCCGGAGGACACCCGAGCGTGCTCGGGAAATCTCGAGTAACGAGTATATTCGCTCATCACTATCCATTACTATGATAATTAATGATAGCAGGGAGAGTGGCATGATGTATGAGAGGCGATGGCCATTTCACATCTAACAAACTTTTTCTAGCCCTAGAGGAAGCGTCAGGCGAAACGGCCATCACCTTTATTCTTTTACAGTGCTCCTGTCTATTAATATACAGCCTTATGCAAATCAGGCTGTGATGCTCTGTGCATCCTGACACCTTTTTGTTGAAGCCAGAAGTAACTTTTCCCGAAATTTATGCTATGTTGACTATCCAGTGGGAACGGAGCAAACAGTTGTGTCTTCTGTTCCCATGCATAGTAATGACCCCAGGCATGCATAATTCTTTTGTCAGTTCACCAATTGTCCTTCCTTGGCTCACTTTTGATAGGCCCTAACCACTGTAATCAGGGAGCACCCTATAAGACCTGCCATTT